>NW_024868125.1:65949-78395 GCF_013358625.1 Macadamia integrifolia
TTTTGAATGAAGCTATGTGTGTGTGTGTGTGTGTGTGTGTGTGTGTGTGTGCACGTGTGCACAGTGTAATTGCAGGGTAGAATTTTCTATTTAATCAGTGAACTTGCTGCATTTTTTCCTCCGTGGTTCCTTTTCAGTAATTATAATAGCCTGCAGACATTGTTAGTCTGGGTTTTACATGGATGTAGCCATAGCTGTCATGGCGTCGCCAAGGTGGCGATTTGGCGTCCTGGCGGAAAAAGAAGTTCATGGCAGTGCTACGATTTACGTGACTCACAAATGGCGGTCGCCATTGGCTGATAGGCGTCACCATAGCACCGCCATGGATGCTAGGTCATGCCTGATTCACTAGGTGGTCGATTTTTTGTAAAATGCAGGGTGATTTTGATAGGGCTATATTGATTTTTGATGATTTGATGTTGCTTAATGTTGATTTTATATGTTATAGGGTATATATTGTAGGTTTATAGCATGCTAAATAACTTTAGAGAATAGGGGAAATAAAAAAGTAGCATACTAAATAACTTTAGAAAATAGGGAAAACGAAAAATGACACATAGGCGATTTGACCACCATGGCAACGCCATAATGGGTGATTCATTGCCAAATCGATTAGCCACCCCTCCACCGCCTTGGATTGATTTGATGCCAGGACAACTATGGATGTAGCTGATATGATAAGCAGATAATTCCAACGAGTGCCTCCACCCAAATTTTTTAGGAACATTACGTAACTGTATTTGATCTATTTTCTGACTTTTTTCTTTCTTCCTTTTTTTCCCCATAAAAAATGAGCATCTCACTTGTATCTTCCATACAAAGGAAGAAAGCATGCTTCCCCCCCCCCCCCCTTCTCTGAATTCCCATTTCAAAATAATCTATATCTAACAAAACTTTTGTGCTCAGTTTCCTCTCATGTCAAGATGTGGGAAGATAGCAAATATGCTAGAAGAGCCCCAGAAAAATGAGGGAGGTACTTTGAATGCTGCATTGAGTGAATTTCCTGGTGGGCCCGACATATTCCTGGTTGCAGCTAAATTCTGCTATGGGATCCGAGTCGAATTGACATCAAAGAGCATAGTAATGGTGTACTGTATGGCAGACTATCTTGAAATGACAGAGGAATATGGAGAGGAAAACTTATTGGCCAAGTCGGAAGGTTTCTTCCATAAGAATACACTCCGTAACTGGAAAGAATGTATTTTAGCCCTTCAGAGTTCTGATCCTGTCATTCCGAGGGCGGAGAAGCTCCAAATTCTGAGCAAATGTCTGAGTTCTCTATCAATGATGGCCTGTACAGATCCAAGTCTCTTTGGATGGCCCATGATGATGTATGGTAGCTTACAAAGCCCCGGTGGGAGTATCCTATGGAATGGAATAAACACTGGAGCAAGAATCCGAAGCTCAGACTCGGACTGGTGGTTTGAAGATGTCTCTTACCTCAGTGTGCCTTTGTTTGAGAGACTTGTTCAAACAATGATTGCAAAAGGTATGAGACCTGAAATTTTGGCAAATGCAATAATGTACTATGCAAGAAAGTATCTTCCAGGTCTTGGCCGGTGGCAGAGTAAACAAAGTGGCAAAACAAGAACTGTTGCAAGTTTCAGCTTGACACCTGTGGCCATTGACCAGAGAGCTCTACTGGAAAGCATTGAAAAGCTGCTCCCTGAAAAGAAAGGAAAATCATTTTGCCGCTTCTTGTTGGGACTTCTACGTGTGGCGATGATTCTGGATGTTAATGAACCATGCAAGGACTCTTTGGAGAGGAGAGTAGGGGTGCAGCTGGATCTGGCAACTCTTGATGGTCTTCTCATTCCTAGTTATTCAGATACTGATACTCTCTACAACACTGATTGTGTAGAGCGGATTATTCGACATTTTCTGTCAGAACCAAGTATAACATCATTTTCTCCATCATCATTTGACCAAGAAACATCGCCTTCATCTGGATCATTAAAGAAAGTCGCAAAGTTGATTGATAGCTACATTGCAGAGGTAGCTGCTGATGTGAATTTGAAACCTGAAAATCTACGATCTCTGTTGGAGGCCCTTCCAGATTCTTCAAGGTCTTTACATGATGGGCTGTATAGAGCACTGGATATCTATTTCAAGGTTTGAGCAATCACTCTACTATTGCAATAAGTTGTGCGTTAGTTCTATTTCATGAGTACATCAGTTAGCAAAATTTAGGAAGATATTCACCTCTGTATGTTCTTAATGTTTTACTATTTCCCACCTTTGTGAATGCCAAATTACTGTTTCTAACAGTGCTTCTGATTGAAACAATCCTAGTTTGAAGAACTACCATTAGAACTGAACTCCTAATAGTAACAATTGCTGTTAGATCTTACGTTGCAGAGGGCAATCTTGTGTTTAATTTAAGCATCAAATGGTACATTAGAAAAAGGAGAAGAATTCGAGTATCTTTACTGTACCATTAATAGCCGACCCCATTAAGTTGGGATAAGGCTGAGTTAGATGTTGTTGTTGTTGCTGTACCTGTAATCTAGTGTATTAGTATTTATCGATATTACTGTATTGCCATATTAGTGTATCTCTTGGGAATTTGAAATTTTCAATTTGCAAATTTGGGAAGAAAATTAATATCCCTCTTCTGTCTGCTACGAATATCTAGGAAAGAGAAGACAGATTTTTTCTGTCCTATTTAGTTTTATCTGCAACGCAAGTTTATATTCTTGTTGCTTATGGCCACTGTGCAGGAACATCCTTGGCTTTCAGAGAATGAGAAGGAGCAACTCTGCAGTGTAATTGACTACCAGCAGCTCTCAATTGATGCCTGTGCCCATGCATCCCAAAATCATCGGCTGCCACTCCGAGTTATTCTTCAAGTCTTGTTCTTCGAGCAGTTGCAGCTGAGAACAGCCCTTGCTGGTTGTCTTCATGTCTTAGACAATGAAGGTGCCCCTACAGGTGTCACTAATGCCACTAGTGACATGGCAGGGCAAATATTGCAGAGAGATGGTTGGGTCACAGTCGTTCGTGAGAATCAGGTATTGAAGGTAGACATAGAAAGGATGAGGACCAGGGTTGGGGAGCTTGAACAGGAGTTTGGTAGAATAAAGCAAGAGATGCAAAAAGTAGCTAAATCTCATAGCTCTCTCATTTCTCCTCGTCTATTAGCAAGGAAATTTGGGTGCAAGCTTCTACCAGGATCACAGGATGCACAAACTGATACACTTGAAAGTGGCGTTCGGAGCCCAAGAGTATCGATTGACCAGGCACGCTCTTCTCGCCCTTCCAGGCATCGTAGAAGCTTCTCTTTGTACTGAGTGCAGGACAAAGAATAAGTACACTGTAGGGAAAATGGGGCGTGTGAACATTTCCAGGTAGGAGGACATCATAAACAATCATTCCTACCTATCACATATATTGGCATATTGCGTGCTGGCAGAAGAGTTGGACCCTGATATAAGTCGCCATGGAAGCTGCTCTAGGCCAAAATTGAAAGGTGATTTTACTTCGTTACGTTTCTTGACAAATTTGTTAGGCCTCATTTGGTTGCAAGGAAAATTAAAAGGTAGGGTAAGTGGAATTTCAAACCTAAAAAAGAAATTTTTTTAATCATTACCCCACATGGTTGTATAAACTACTTAAGTCCATATTTAGTAAATGATACTTTATAAATGTAATTTTTATATTTTCAAAACAAAGGGATTTAGATGCAAAGTAAAGTGAATTTTTTTTAAGTTTCTTATCATATTTAGTACATGATACTTTTTAGATGTAATTTTTATTTTCAAATTGAAGGGATTTAGATGCAAAGTAAAGTGAATTTTTTTGTAACCAAATTTGGAATAATTTAGAGTAAGTAATATAATTATGTGGTGTAATGATTACCAAATTTTCCATTTTAGGTTTAAAATTTTCACTTCACTTCCCTTAATTTCCCTTGCAACCAAACGGAGCCATAAAGATGCATGGACAGAAATCTGAAGTCTCTGATCTCATATTTCCGACCTGATTTCTCTGTAGTCTTGTGCGGCATACATGTGTACATCACAAACAGGAAATGTAGCTAGTTACTTATTTTAATTCCTACATTTAAATTGTCTTCTGGTAGCTCTGGGTGGTAAATTTGATACATGCAAGGTTGCCAATTGCTGGAATGAGTGCCAGTCTATTCTAAGATGGTGCTATCTGCTGAGCTCCTATCTAATCTCCAGATCAATGAGTACATATAATCAACACTGCTGAATCACCACCCTCAAGAAAAACACAAATTAGGTTATCATTGCTACAGATATAGATGTTTTGCTGAATACAGCTGTGCAAAGATGTAAAGTTTCAGATACAGTGGGAGGCTAAGAAAGGTTTGAAGCTCCCTTTTATGAAAACCTATTCTGAGAATGTTTCAAAGTTTTTCTCTTCACTTTCCTTTTACTTGGTTGATAGCATGGAAACTGCAATCTCAAGCTCGCAACAGCTGATTTATTGCATTTGTCCTGTTAATACATTTCTGATGGATCTTATTGTCAGTGAAAAGTTTTTATAACCATATATTTCTTCCTTTACATGAAGAACATAATGAATTGTTCATTTGGATGATTTATTTACTTTTAATATCTAACTGGCCAAGTCACAGGCCATTTCCGTCTAGCACCATATTATGATCTTTCCATTTTTTGAACGGATATATTGATAGAAGGATGAATTTGATTGTCATCTCTCAATAACCCTGAAGAAAATAGTCATGTATTCAGAAATTCCTCTAACCCCATGAAGAGATATGTTTTACTCCAACTTCCCTCTCTCATTCTCTCCCCCAGTAACGCTTTTACCGTCTCCATAGCAGAAGTAGCGGTCGGTTATTGCTGCATCCTCTCTCTCTCTCTCTCTCTCTCTCTCTCTCTCTCTCTCTCTCTACTTTGCTATATTCGCTAGTTGGAGAGGTTGTCGAAAATGGTCTCTTTTTTTCTTTTTCAAATTCATGCCCTCCCTCTCATGAGTCACCGGGGTTAAATGAGAACACTTTCGTGTGAGTGGGCCCCGAGGAGTCAAACTAAGAATCACATGCTTCCTAAAGTGAAGGTCCCTTGCCAACTCGGTAACCCCTTTGGGATTAAAGTGATATCGCAAGCCACTTGAGCAAGGGGTCATTTTAAATATTAAAAAACTGTGTTACTTTGCATGAACATGTGAAGGGCATTAAACACTCCCATGTGAGTGGCCTTAAGGAGGTCAGGGGAGTTGAACTCAGAACCATAAGCTTCTTGAAGCACCTCATTACTTGTTTGAGAAAAGAATTAACAACCCTAAAACTTTATACAATATCCATACTTATTGCCAAACTACAACCATATAAAGAGTTCTTTGCAATCATCCCTATAAATTTAAGAGCCTCTAATCCATAAGATATTACAAACTTGACCGGATTGATTTGATATTGCAAGTAGATATTGATAATGATTTTGAAAGATAGCCATGGCCAAGCTCCTCGAGTAGGCTGTGGAATATACTGAAGTAAATCCTAATTGGAGAATCAAACTTTAGAAATAGTCCATACCCTTTGAGAAGCTAATTTAGACCTTCAAAGATGCTACAAGCCGTTGACTCCATCTGTTATATACCTTTAATAACACCACTTGTGATGTCAAAAACTTGACCTTGAAATAATATTCCAAATGCCCATCCTAAATCTGTTTTCAACGAGTTAGTAGCACTAGCACAAACCAAAAAAAAAAAAAAATCAACAAAAATGTACATATCGTATTAGCTGTGCCTTATTAGCCAGGTGTTGATATCGATCAAGACTTACCTCAAGTCATGGATGTTGTTTTATGGTTGTCCTTGTTGGCAACCCGGCCACATGGCGGTGATGATGTGGCCAGTTTGGGTGACACGGATGAAAATGATGACATGGTAGTGTCCAGTGTTACCGATAAGATAACAGAGCCGCTTGGTATGCATGGAATGGTTTGATACATCCTTAGTATGTGGTGCGGGTTTCTGGGTCAAAACTAGAAAAATTGGCCTATTTATGCTCGGGGGAATTTTCGGCAGTGAAAATGACATTTTTGGAAGATCGTTTCTTCATGAAAAATATATATTGTAATTTATCTAGTCCAGTGCATCTGATTTTGTTGCATTCCGATACTGTATGAAGAAGTTACGGCATTTGTGGTAGTCAAGGGCAGTTTCGGCATTGAAGATGAATTTTTTAAAGGAAGTGTTCTCCATGTAACAATACGAAAAAAATCCAATCTTTCCAATGGTTCTGATTTCATCACGTTCCGATTTCGTATAAGGAAGATGCGTCATTGAAAAGGTCTAGGGGAATTTTGATCTTTTTACATGACTGAGTCAGATGATTGAGTCTTTTGGAAAGTCGTAGAGCGTTCAGTTACAGTTCCAACACACTTCGTTTCATCTCGATCGGATATCGTATGAAAACATTATAAGTGTTTCCGTAAAACCGGTTTGAAGATCAAAATCGAAAATTCATCAGTATGCTCTCGGTGTTGGGTGGATTGTTTGGAATTTATTTTTGAAATTTGAAGGGTTTTATGTAATTTTGATATTTTCAAGGTCTTAGTTGATAAGGGTTGTTTAGCACTGGAAATATGAACGTAGGGGCTTATATGTATATAAGAGAATCAGAGGGATCCTTAATACACAGCTTAGATTGAGCCACGTCGGTTAGATTCAGATCTGATGATTCGTGCAAGAGCTTGCGTTGAAGATGCTTATCCAAGGCTTGTCATTGGTGGAGTGTATTAGATATGATGGTGTGGCGCCTCACCATATCGAGTCTTGATTGTGTGTAGCGCATGTGCATAGAATCTATAAAGAGATTCTCCATATCTTGATCTGAGCCAATCATATCAGATCGGTTCCGATCTAACGGTCAAAATCGATGGAGATTTATTAAAGTTAGTCAACAACGTACCGTGAAACTCGCTACACCAACCAATTGGTGATTGACAATGCGTTTGACAATGTCAGTGCGTGCGTCATGATGACGTCAAACAGATTCAAAACCTATGGTTTAGATCTATTGTCCATTGGTTTAATCAGACGGTTCAAATTAAGAGATACCTTTTGATGAGATCTACGGCTAGATCTGCACCTCTGTTGGGAGTGCCACCGGTGTAGCCTACGCCACCCCTATGAAGATTCTATTTTAAGTGTTCTGGTTGCTCCAAATTCAAATGGCCATATCTCCCTCATCTTAACTCCGATTTGGGTGATTCAAGGTGGAGATTCTTCATCTCTTCGAGCTATATACATCAGAGGGAAGAAATCAGGCAGAGGGGCTGGTGAGGTGATCGAAAAAATGGGTTGAAACTCATGGAAGGCTAAGGGTTTGAATGAAATACTTTCATCCTCTTGCACTTCATCCATAGCCCCCATTAGAGGCTCAGGAAGCTGCTAAAAACCAAGGCAACAAGCTCTATTGCTTGTTGCTAAGAGAAAGAAAAAGAAAATGGAAGAGAAGAGAAGAAGAGGGAAATAGAGAAGAAGTTTTTCTCTCTCTTTGTATGTGTCTTGAATGCCTCTCAAGAAAGATTTTCTCAAATCCAATTAATGGAGTTTGATGGTTCTTGTTGAGAATACTATTTTCCCATTAAAACTTTATTTACAAGGAAGACTAGAAGAGGAGTAGAGAGAGAGAGAGAGAGAGAGAGAGAGAGAGGAGTCTGTGTGTGAATGTGAATGCCATTGTTGCTCCATGAAAGTAAAGACAAGAAGACAAGAAAGAAGATGAAGAAGAACCTAGAATTTGGTTCTTGTGAGTTGCTTCAAGAAGCCCAAGTGCCAATTGGGATTGAAGCATTGGCGGCACCGAGATAACGTGGTTATGGTCCGCATCAAGTAGAGATCGATATTATTGCATCTCCGACGGTTATTCCTTGCCAAGGTAACCTCACTTTTGCCTAATTTCCATTATTATAAATCATTATAGGTAAGATGTTTGATAAAATGCCTAATTGATAGTTATAGTCTATTTAGGAGGAAATGTGCATGTATGAGTGCTTCACTATAGGGCATTGTTATAAGCCCAACTTTAATTTTTTTTTTTTTTAGTGTTCACTGGGTGCTGGACACAAGGGCTATGTGTTCCTTGGTAGTTACAACTACCTAAACCTATTTGCCGTGGGTGCTGCCTCTCATATCATTATGAGAAAACTAGGGTGAAGACCTAGCCATTGTATGTCATTGGTGGAAACTGAGAATCTGTTCCCTTGGCTGTGGATGCAGTCATAAGTAGTATTGAGTAAATACTAAGCCCGATAGTGGGCATTACCCCGTGCATTTAAGCAACTGGCCGAAGCACGTATTTCTTGTGTTGTGGATGTGTATGCTCGTATTTATATTGTGGTTTGGAGTGCTTAGCTGCAGAATGAGTGTGTACATCTGGTAAACCTGACCACTTGGTGGTGTAGTGTGGATGTGCATACGACTGTGTACGTATGTGACAATGATTACCGTGTGAGGTTTATGAGACAACTCTGGGCAGCAATATAGGTTATGTGAGTAAGTTCCATGCAACAGTAAGAATGGTCAGTAGTATACATAGCAGCTCTGTGCAGCATCAATAGATTGTGCTATTGAAGTGCAAATAGTGATTGTCACATCAGAGGTACAGGTGAAAAATGAAAAAATATTTGGCATACTGATTCACCCCCCTCTCAGTGTCAATCGGGACCCAACAATGGACCCAACCCTCACACTGAAGAGGTGACCAAAAATCTATTGCAAATTTGTACACATGAAAATTGGCCTATTTTCCCATTTCTTCTTTCGTAGAGTCACACAATCTGTAGGAACTAAATTTTATGTTTTTTTGGCTTAATCATATAATCTTATTCTTCAGTCCATTATTTCACACAATTCATAAATTACGAAATGGAAAGTACCCATCTAGTAGACCATAAGCTGCATACAGAGTCTACCAAGTTCTGGTTGAAATTGGTGTAGATCCACAAAGTCACTTCGACTCACTAAATTTGGGGGATAAAATTCCTTTGTTGACTGCACCGGTGCAGTGAGGAGCCAGACGATTGGGATCACCTTGGGGTGTGCGTCCAGATGCTCCCAGCCACCGGTGCAGTGCTGCAGAGAATCTGGGCTCGTTGGTTGGCCCTAGTTTTCTAGCTTCCAAAGATAGGAACATCGGAGATGAAATTGAGCATATTCTTGGTGGAAACAGTTGGACAGTGGGTCCTTCCTGTACACGTGTATTACTAGACTTAATATCTGTTGGGACTTCAAATTTTCAATTTGCAAATTGGGGAAAAAAAAAGGGCAAGAGAACATTACCTCCTAGCATAAGTACACGTTTAGCAGGTGCGGCCATTGAGAGGGCACACAGGAGCGTCTTCAGCGCAATCTTTTCTCACCTACTGTGTCTTGGCCCAAGTACATAATAGAGGGCCGCACTCTTTCTTAATTTTATTTGTAAAACAATTTTATATTATTATTTCAATCAGAATCTTGGAACTCAACAATCACTATATATTATGGCCATTAGGTAGGATCATCCTTGGCTTTCGGAGAATGATAAGGAGCAACTTTGCAAAGTAATCAACTGCCAACTACTTTCAATTGATGCATGTGTCCATGCATACCAAAATCAACAGCTACCACTCTGAGTTATTCTTCAAGTCTTGTTCTTAGAGCAGTTGTAGCTTCCTGGTTGTCTTAGGTTGTGTGGTATGCATTTATTTTGGAACAAAAAAGGCTCAATTTACGCTCGCTACTCCCCGTCACTAACCTCTAATCCACTTTATTCCTTTTGATTGTGGGCGATTCGAAGGCAATGATGGATTCAAATTGATGTGGACTTCTTCCATGGGCATATGGATTGTAGCCTTTAAGTGAACCCTCTCCCATACTTTATATTCCACATATGTATACCTATTATATGCCACCCTTATTAATATTCTCATCTTTTATCTTCATAATCAATATCGTGTTTATATTAATTCACATGCTTTCTTATATGCTTTACTACTTTTGCCATAAATACCTAGATTATGACTTAATTTGTAGGTTTACATACAACTATTTGTGTTAGTAACATTATGAATGGTTTAAATAGAAAGAGAATGGGCCTGCTACGCAACGTTGGGTATATAAAAGCTTCTTAGTATGTAACTTGACACATACTTAAGATATCTGGGAGGATCAATTGTCTTTTTTATTGCGAGTCAACTCTTATAGGTCCTCACCCTTATCTAAGTGGTAACTCCAAAACAATCAAAAGAAAGATGCAACCATATGAGATATCCCTCTTTACACCCTTCCTTTCCCTCCCTACTAAGGATGGATAGCAAAAGGGAGAGGGTAGAGGTGCATGTGGTTGGGAATTCTGTGAAAACACCGAGCATCTACATTCTCTTGTTGCTGATGAGATGGAGATCTCACCGGCGATATCTTTTGCTGACCTTCTTCCGTATTATTTTTATTATAATTATATATAAGAAAATTTTCTCATATTATTTTTAGACATTGATGTTAGGAGAATCCTGATATCAATGTCTAAAGGGTCGAGTGATTATTCTTTGCAGTGAGTGTGGTGGTGCAGTGAGCATTGGATAGCTGAGAGCATCCAGGCACGTGCCCTGAAGTCCTCTTGACCATCCAATGCTCACTGCAGAGGATGTTTTTGCCTAAAGGGTCTTCTATTTGGCTCAAATTTCAGTGTCTACAAGGGGGTGTTTAGAAATCAGCATCATTCGTTTTTTTATTGCTTTGCTAGATATATGGGACACTCTTATGCTTATGTGCTAGAAGCAATGTCGAATAGCCAAGCTCTTATGGTAGTAGTTTCTCATTATTATGATTCTCTTTGTGTAGAAAGCAGGGTTGTCAAAAATCAGTAAATTAGATTGGTAATCAATCAGGATCGATCCTGATTTCAGTCATTCCAATAATCAAAATATTCATTCCACAATTCCCCTAAATCAGTGAGTTTTCATAACAAATGGCCGATTCTAAGGTTCTTGGGACCGATTCCAGTCTGATCTTAATCATCAGGCATCAATTCCATCATCGTTCAACCCTAGTATAAAGTGATATCTTGTTATTAGTCTACTTCATCGACGATTTCTGGTTGGGCTATGGGTGAGAGTGGGGTCGATTAAAGATAGGGCTTTTGATCTCCTACCGCTAAGCTCAACTCATTCTAGTCAAAGTTTGGGTATCTTATAGTCATTTTAATATTGAAATTAGTTACTAACCCCGTTCCATAAGAAAGGAAAGCTTGAATTGTAAGGAGACGGCTTCCTTCACTGCCTACTCTGCTTTCGATTCTTAGCTTATGCTATCCTCTGAACTTACTATAGGTGTAGCCAGTCTTCTTCAACTGAAGAGAATACCAAGTTAGGTCAGGAATGCACCAAGGTCGAATATTCCCTTATATCAGTCAGTCAATCAATAGTGGAATAGAATAGTCCCAGGTAGAATCGTAACCATAGGATAAGACCCTAATCGAAATGTATGCATTTGTCTCATACATTATGGGGATGGTGAGAAGAGATATATTTTACATCCCTAAGGGACTATAATTGGAGTATTAATCTGCACAGGGATCACTAATAACACCAAAAACATTTCTGGTTGAGCTGTTTCGTTTATAATTGAGGGGAAGTGTATCTTACTTTATGCTAATTATATGATGGCAGGCAAGTATCTTGAGGCAACAATCAGGAGTTTACTATATGAGATGAGCTAGGGAAAGAGGATGGGAGATAGATGAAATTTGGAGCGATGCAAGGGAGTTGGAGCATCTCATGTCTGCTGATAGCATAAACTTATAGCCATAGAGCGCAATACCCCTCCGTTTGGAAACTACAAATTTTTTGTTTAAACCAAAGTTTTGTTACAAAAGTAACAATGACCTAGTTTTCCCAATCAAAGCCTTAGTCCACAAGGCTATGAAGTTGAAAACTCTAATTAGAGATTCTAATATCTTGATGGACGCTTATATTAGTAATTAATATTTTTTTTCTTATGATAAAAATATATATATATATTAACTAATTCATGCCAATTGCCAAATATTGAAAGCTTAACACCTTGTCCGGATCCTCCTAAATCATGATCTCTTGCAACAATCTCACACCATCTATTGAGTGTGGGTCCTTTCACCCAGAGGTGGCCCTCACACCCCTTGGATGGTGTGAGATTGTTGCATGAGGTCATGGTCTAGGAGAGGATCTAATAATGAGAATAGGGAACATTAGATGATATGTTGGGGCAAGATGATCATTTTGCCCCTTATGTCTAGCATAGGAGATCGTTAGGCTGCATTTTTTCTCCTCTTATTTTTCAATATGGTATACTTGGTCTTTCAAATTCCATATTAGGCCACAGAGACACACTTGCATGTGTGCACACACACAGATAGGGAGAGAATAAAATTATCATAAGAGATGTGTAATTAATGGACTGGCATCATGACGTGGAAATTGGGGGCGGGG
>NW_024868125.1:78415-115224 GCF_013358625.1 Macadamia integrifolia
ATATAATTGCCTCGATAAGATATTCCCTTCATTCGTCCTCTATGTTGTTTATGGAATTTAGTACTTTTTGGATTATAATTGATGGTAATTTGCAAATTCAATTTATCACTTTTGGCCTTCTTTCTCCTTCGTAATCATGTGAGCCCCTTGTATACAAATTGTGAAGCACATCTTCCCTTGTATCTATTGATTTGATTTGGCATGGAAGGTGCCAATATAAGGGGTGGCATATAAATCCCATTCCCAAAAAACAAAAAAGATTTTTCTAAAGTGTAATTTTTTGTTGGTGATGGAAAAAAAAATACCATTTAACTTAATAAATATTGTTCAAAATCCACCATGACTTATGTACCAAGCATTTTTGGCAAGCTTTCTAAAGTGTAATCGACTTGAATAAGAACACCACCAAGTGGCTCACCTTACCACATCCAAAAGCTAATCCTTTACTAACATAGGTCAACAATTGCTAGAGCAATAGGTTAAGGACTGCTTGTTGAAGCAGCTACCACTATGGCATGTCTCGAGTTCAAGTCCCCTCCCCCCACTGCCCTTCCTTCAGTTGGGACCATAGTTAGCAAAAATGGGAATGGAAAAAAAATATATATATATATATATATATATAGAAGTGGATGGTACAAATTTTAAACGATGAAACAAAACGGTAAAAAAAAAAAAGAGAGCAGTAAAAAATAATAAGCAGATGGTATGTGTTTTAACATGTAGATTTTTTTTTTTTAAAGGGGACTAGAAAAAAGGCCAGAATACTCATATAAATTAAGGAATTATTAAATGAATACTTGGATCTATTATTCAAAATAATTATAACATATAACATTAATGCATATATATCCCTTGACTCATTCATTATAAGTTCTAAGACATCATTGAATATCATCAGACACCAATTTTAAATTCATACATTATAACAAAAAAAAATAAAAAAATAAAAAACATGTCCAAAGTCTTGTTTAGCACTGAAGCTTGGCTATGGTGTTTTTCATTGTTGTCATCATAGTTACCACACTTTCATAGTGATGCATGTTCAATTGGAGTTGGGAGTCATCACTTTAGAAACATTTTCAGCAAATGCATCAGTTTGTAGCTCAATTTCAAGGTCCGTGCATTAAGTTTTAGTTGAAGGTGATATCGTGAAAAATGTAGGCCTTTCAAATTAGCTTCATGTTGGAGAAAAAATCAGCTCGATTGGAGTTCGGGAAAGATATATATCATTAGTTAAGTAACCATTATGATCAACAAGTTTGAAGTCTTAAAAAATGCCAAAAAAAAAAAAAAAAAAAAAAAAAAAACCAGAAACGTGTTTTAAACCTATTTAGAACGTGAATGCTTGCCGTTAGCTATTTTTCCCTGTTTATTTGGGAAACATAATGATAAACGTTTTGTAAACTGTAATAAACGGGAACACGTTTAAAACGAACGTGTTTTTGCTAACTAGTGTTGAGATGCCACCAAACCACCTAGTTGGCGCAAGAGCCTTTGATAGAAAATGTCCAAATATATAGGCCCGCAAACTCACTTATGTTTCCTCATCCATTATTTGAAAATTTGAATTGAAATCCAAAGGGTTGGTGACCTAAATAGTAGGGTGTCAAATGGTCAGTCTTGGAGGATCCTTCAACAACCAAACTTGCCTAGGCTTCTTTTATGAAGGCAATCTACTTCTTTCATACATTGATTTTCTGAATGCTCGGACTGGAACCAATTCTCTTGGGTTTGGTAGAGCATCCTTGTGGGAAGGGCAATTCTCCACCAAGAAGGCCTAACTAATTTTGTACGCAACTATTTGTGTTAATTCCACTCCATGGTTGTTGGAGCTTTGTAATCCAACAACTATGCACCTTACACAATTATTATTAAATTTCATTTTTGGATGGTCCAAATCAAGCGATTTGTATCATAATCGATAGGTGGCGATATCGATTTTGAGCCGATCTCATATTGGTGTATTTGTTAGACTAAGGATAAAAAGGTAAAAATAATAAATAAATCAATAAAAAATTTCGATAAAACCAGGGATAGACCTAGGGGTTTCAATTCCAGGCCTAACCCAACTAACCCAAGCGAGCCCAACATGTTTAAGGCCCAATCTAGGCCGGGCCAATTAATAAGTGTGTCAGGCTCGTTGTAAACGAGGGTTCACGATGTTTTAAACCCGATCTAAACTGACCCCTTTAAGCCAACCTAGTACGATCCCTTTGACTCTGATTGAAATTCTCACTTTGCCCCCACAACGGCATAAACTAAAAACTAAAGAAGTAAAATGCCGGAAGACCAAAACCCCAACTATATCACTTATCCTCTTTGTTTTGTTGACCACACAATGACATATTTTAATAATGCTGCTTGTGAATTCTATAATGCTAATCTTTTTTGTTTTGTAGAACGCTAATATTAAGTGGACTGGAACATAGGGGAGCAATTTTAGAAAGGACCGTTTAGAGCCCAATTAAATCCCTTTAGTGTTAAACAGGTCAATAACCTAGCTAAACCTAGTTAAGGTCCAATTCTAATAACCCAACTATAGCATGAGACCGATCGAATGGATGTAAATTGTACCATACCAGCACAAACTACGCCCAATTAGTTAAATGGGCAGTCACTATGTGACCTTTGAAAATTGGTCAAGCTCAATTAGGCCTGACCAAGCCTGATCGATTGACGCCCCTAGGTAGATGCATCTGATATCGATTGATTCAAGCTGATCTGGATCAGTATAGGTCGAAACCTATCCCGATCCTAATACCAATTACTAAAACCATTTTGGGTCGGTCTCACTTACTTGACACCCCTACTCATGGTTTCAAGTTCTATAATCTTCCCATTAAATTACTAAAACCATTAGGGGTGTCACTTTTTTGACACCCCTACTTTTTTGAACTCTTGTGGCAAGTTTTCCATTGCTTCGGCCTATCATCTTATTCTTAATGGTGGGAGGTAGACTTCTCAGTCACCGTTCCCTTGGCACAAGATCTAGAATCTTTCCACGGCTCCTAAAATCCAGCACTTAATCTGAAAAATCTCTCATAATGGTCTACCTCTCTCTGATCTCCTAATTCACAGGGGCTTTAACATCTCTCACTTGTGTCAACTGTGCAATTTAACGGAATAGAATCCGAATCATCTTTTTTTCCTATGCCCATTCTCCTGACAGGTGTGGCACTCTCTCAACCCTCTTCTTGGACCAGCTCCCCTCTCCACCATGGAGGATTGCATTCCACGATTCTGTCTTAGAGGTGGTATTAACAGAGACAATCTTTGTCAATCAGCTTTATCTGTAGTGTTTTATGGCAATTATAGGTTGCATATTGGGATTGGATTTTTCGTTGACAACGGTTCAATCCGTCCGCTATCCTACGCAAAGCTATTGCCGAGGCTCGATGCTTCTTTCCTCTAACAACTCAGACTTCCACCACCAACACTCGTTTGGTCTCTTGGCAGCCTCCTCCCCTGGATTACCTGAAAATTAATGTCGACGGAGCTAGT
The DNA here is from genome assembly GCF_013358625.1 of Macadamia integrifolia. Classification (NCBI taxonomy): domain Eukaryota; kingdom Viridiplantae; phylum Streptophyta; class Magnoliopsida; order Proteales; family Proteaceae; genus Macadamia; species Macadamia integrifolia. The sequence goes on from NW_024868125.1 coordinate 81,917, forward strand.
AAAGGAAACCCGGGTCCTGCAGCGATAGGTGGTATTTGCAGAGACTCTAAAGCTTCTGTGCGTAGAGGTTTTTTGCTGGGAATCAGAGTGGCTCACGCAGTGGTGGCAGAGGCGTTAGCTATGCATTTTGCACTTCTCTGGGCCTTGGATCAAAATTTTCAATTCTTAGTGGTGGAAAGTGATAACCTGCTGATAGTGAATCTTCTTCAATGCCGGTCTAGGTCGTGTCCTTGGCGTATCTTCAACATCATTAATGACTGTCTTGCTATCTCTCAAAGGCTCCCTTGTGTAATCTTCTGCCATACCTTGCGGGAGGGCAACGTCGTTGCTGATTTCCTAGCTTCTTCTTCTGCAACCATTCAATCATCTCTGCTTTTGTTTTCTTCCCCACCCCTGCTATTTCTTCCCTCCTATTTGCGGATTGTATTGGTTTGGTATTTCACCATCATTAATAAAGTTTTATTACCCAAAAAAAAAAAAAACTCATGATTTCAAGTATCAATATCTTATCAGTTATATCACATCAATCAGCTAAGACCAATACCAATACCTGAGCTATCCAGATCGATTGCCCTTATAGATTAAGGGGTAAAACAGTAAAAAAATATATTTTTTGAAAAAACAAGGAAAAAAGGATTGATATGAGCCGAACCTTACCGATTCTGACACCGATAACTAAATCCTTATCCCTACTAGGAAAGGAATGAGATATGGATTGTTATCTGTTGCTTTTGGAGGCTTCACATCACTGGTGATCAACCCCATTACGCCACTGAACCAGAACCACATCCTAACTCCTCAGTCCTCACCTAGAGCCCATCATCATCCACTCACCCTCTTACTGTTTTTATCTTTGGTTGGCTTGGGAGTTGTTAGTCGGCTGTGGTAGTTTTGGTTAGTTTCCTTTCCCTCTCAAAAGGAGCTCAGAAAAAGCGTGAAAAGATGTTGTATGATGGTGATTGGTCCGGTGGGGCCCACCTCTTCCGAAATGGATTTACTTTGTCATTTATTAACGGAGCCGTTACACACCGTGACGGTACCGGTGCGGACATGTCACGGTACCTACGCACCGTTACTGATTTAAGTAGAGTTTCTTCATTTTCTTCGACGATCCATCCCTTGAAGCTAACGTCGTCTACCTCCCGTTCCGTCTCCATTGTTCGGAAACCCTAAACCCTAATTTTTCGCTACCCTAAAAAATCTCCCTTTTCTCTTCATCTATGGCCTCCTGCGACGACGACGACGACGACTTCACACTTCTCGGAGACGATAACCAGACACCCCCTCCTCACCATCACCCTCACCTCCACCACCACCACCACCACCACCACCATCAGAACCCCCTCAACCCTCACCCCCACCCCCACCAATCTTTCACTCCTCATCGCTTCGTTGCTACTGCCGCCGCCGCCGCCGCCGCCGCCAAGCCCACTCCGATCCACCCTCTCCCTCAAGCACAACTACAACAACATCCTCCCTCTTACCCTCTCAACAATCTTGGCCCCACCTCCGCCGCCGCTGCAGGCGGCGGAAGCCCCAAGAAGCTTGCCGGTGATGAAGACGATGCCGACGCTTACAGCGAGGCCGCTTTCTGCGAACCCAAGTGCCCTCCCCCGTTTCATGATGTTAACCCTAATTGCTTTGCTCCTGAAGACGACGCCAACCCCTTCGCTGCCACCGAGGACGAAACTGACCCTAACAAATCCAGGCCTGGTAATGTTCGCATCGAGAAGCGAAAGGACCGCGATGAGCTCAGCGATGGTGGTACCCCTTACGGCTACAAGAAATCCAAAGCTGGTGGCGGTTCCGTCACCGTTATCTCTGGTGGAGGCGATTACAGGAAGGATCGAGAGGAGTGGAGTGATACCGCTATTGGTTGCCTTCTTGATGCGTATACGGATAAGTTTATCCAGCTGAATCGGGGGAATCTGAGAGGGAGGGACTGGGAGGAGGTTTCGTCGATTGTGAGTGATAGGTGTGATAAGCAAAAGTCTCATAAGAGTGTGGAGCAGTGTAAGAATAAGGTGGATAATTTGAAGAAGAGGTATAAGGTTGAGCGGAATCGGGTGACTAGTGGCGGTGGCACTGTGACGGCTAGTCACTGGCCTTGGTTTAAGAAGATGGAGCAGATTGTTGGGAATTCTGCCTCGTCTAGAGCTATGTCCGATGAAGACAAATCTATGGGGGCCTCTTCTAGTATGCTTAGGCAGAACAAAAGGTATGTGTTCTTGTCAATTGAAAATTTTCCCTGAGTTTGGATTTTCCAGTGGCATTATTTTGTTCTGATATGCAACTGATGGATAGTTGCATTTTTGGAGGGCTAATTTCCTGCAAGTGTATTTGGGGTGGGGTGGGGTGGGGTGGGGGGGGGGGAGTGGGAATTTCGTTCTGGCTCTATGTTCTGTTCATGATTGATTAGTTTTCCGTATCATCTCTACACTATTGATGTTTCTCTTTGAATGTCTCCGAAAGCCGAGTTAGGTTGTGCTAATAACATGCCAACTCCTTCAGTCTTATTGAGTTTAGGTCACATAGTCATCTTCTTGTTCCAAGTCTGCTAATGGTATTCTTGTCCAATTATTTTGGTACCGGCCCTATTGGTAAAGAAGATAAACAAATGAATAAGGTTGTGCTGAGTCCTATCAGGTGGTTTACCCAAAGAAGAAGGAAAAAAAAAAAAAAAAAAACTTAATGATGTTGATTTACATGAACTTTCTTCTCTACTGTGTTTTTGATCCAGCAATTTCATTTCAAACATTCCAATTGATGGCTATTCAATTCCCCCCCGTCTCCCACACACAAACACAGAAAACAAAACAAAGAATCTATTTAAGACGATTTAAGCTTAAAGTATACTTCCTGAAATTATCCCCAATGCTCCTGTCTCTAATAATAATGATTTCTGTGACCTAATATTATATCAAGCTCCTTATTGTTGTCCATTTGAAGGTGTTCAATAATGAAATTTCCTTAGAAGGAAAGCCTAGATTTGCATTTTGTGTTTCTAGATGTAACACAATTTTCTAATGCAGCAACAAAGGTGACCTTCAAGGATAACTTCTAGAGCTGGACATACTTGATTCTAATGCGACTAGCATAATTTGTCTTCTTGTAGGTAATTTAAAGAAGCAAATATGGGAAAATTTATCACACTCCCCTATACTTACCCTGTATTTACTCAGACTCCCTATTGAAAGTTCAGTTTCTGATTCCCTCAGAAAAGCAAACTTTCACCTCTCTTTCTCCACTGTTAATTCCAAATCCCTAAATTAGCCTTGCTCCCCTCCCCTCCTATCTAATGACTCCCCTCTCCTGTAGCCTCCCTACTACACTCCCCGAATCCTGCACCGTGCCCCCACCCCCACCTCTGCCCTCTGCCCTCTGCCCTCTGCCCTCTGCCCTCTGCTCTCTGCTCTCAGCTATACCACCACCTCCCACCCCCTGCCTCACACTCATCTCCCCTCCAACCCTACCTCAATTTGCCAAGTTTCATATGCAAAGATTAAACACCAAGCAACAGTTTCAGGGATTGATGTAGATAAATCACTTGGGCTTATTTTATTGTAAATAAGTCTTGGGTTGTGTTATGTATGTGTTGGGCCTTTGATCCCATGAGTTTTCTTTGAAATGGGCCACTTTAATAGGCTTAAAATATGGGTAGAAAGGAAAACGAGATTTTATTCATTAGTTTAATTAGTTGCTATTTAATTCAATAAAGGCCCATTAGGCCATTAGTTGGTTGTAAAGTCCTATATGGACTATTAGTTAGTTAGTCCTACTCTATGTTGGAGTCGTAAAGTCAAGTCCTAGTCCTATTTTGAATTCCTAGTTGTAGTAGAAGTGTCTTGTCCTATTGGAAAACTAGCTCTTAGTTGTAGTAGGAGTGTCTAGTCCTATTGGAAAACTAGCTCCTAGTATTAGTATGATTATAAACTTCCCCTCTATAAATAGAGAGGCATATATACCATTATTGGACAGATTTGAATGAAAGAAAGTTTGCAACTAAATGTTTAGTGCAGCTGAGATAGCTGTGGGTGAGAAGCCTAGGCTGAGATAGCCACTTCCTTTATTCTCTTTCACCCTTCTCAATCCCCCATCTGTTTTATTCTTTTCTTTATTTTATTTTCTGTAACATTCAAGAGGTATAGTACATATTTTGATAAAAGTCTTTAGAAATCAGAACCGATCAGCAATCCTAGTGGCAATAGGAGAGATCGATCTCCTCTCTTTCTCTCTTCTGTACTCTGTTCAGCCAGGTCTTCAATCAGGGTATTCCAGGCCTCATAAGGGTCCCACGATCCTTACCTAGTCAATGTTAGAAGTATTCAGCTGTTGTTCTTGAAGGTTCTTCTCAGTTTTCTCTCTTAGGTCAGAAAATCAAGAAAGCTTGTAACTTCACAACCAGCCGTCAGAATCCTATCAACTTTGGGGGTTTTTGTACCCTCCCTAGGGATTATCTACGCCCAAGAGTGCAACTCAATTGAACTCCTACAACCCTGGCTGCACCTCTCTCTCTCCAGCTCTATAACAAGTCTTTCTCTCTCCTATCGGGTTAGGTTTTGGGCTGGTTTTGCTCCTATATGGGTATTGTATCCTTGGGGATTTATTTGATGGTATTATTTCTTTGCTTCTTACTCCTATTTGTATTGTTTGGGGTTATAAATTGTGGAGTTAGTTACTTGTAATCTACTCCTGCATTATGTGGTATCAGAGCTACGGTTGAAGAAAGCTCCAAACAATCTATCAGGGCCTAACCGAAGATGGTTTCATCAATTCGTTACTTCGCTAGACAAAGGGATACATTCTACATCTTTGATTGGTTAGATTCTCTGGAGGAATATTTTGACAACTAAAACTTGACAGAGACACAAAAGCTTCAAGTTGTTTGTTTCCGATTGATTGGTCATGCTAGAGATTGGTGGAGAGTCCATGAAAAGCAAATCTGAGTTCGAAGACATGAGCCTAGGACTTGGGAAGAGATGAAGTACGAATTAGTGATACAATACCTCCCTGTATATTTTCAAAGAAGGCTCTTCCTTCCACAGGATTCCCATCAGAATACATCCACTACTGCCCAATCTAATGATCAATCATGTTATTTTCATGGGGAATTCCTTGAATGGATGCGTGAATTGGACATGTACTTTGACAACTACAACTTAACAGAGATACAAAAACTCCAATATGCTTGTTCCTAGATGAGTGATTGTGTTCAAATGCAATGGAAAGTCCGTGAAAGGCAATTTCAAGCTCAAGAATGTAAACCTAAAACGTGGGACGAGATGCAGTATGAGTTGGCTGGCATGTACCTATCTGAGCATGAACGAAACATGTACTTCCTTCCACCAGATGTCCAAAAGCCACCCACACTTGACAATAGCATGAAGGAATCATCGGCCTCTATTGCGAATGAGCAACAAGAGAAGACACCTCTGACCAGTGAACTAGAGTCAAAAGTTGAGGTTAGTGTTAAAATTTTTTCAGCCATTCCTATTATTGAGGAATAACTAGTCATTGATGTTCCCATCAACGAGACTCATGTGGGAGAAGTAGAAAGCAACAAGGTTGCCACAATGGACAATGAGGTTGAGACTAGGGAACTTGACACTACAACAACTGTGATGATTGTGAACAGCCAAGAGGAAGATTCTAAGGAGTTCAAGAATGAAGTTGTGTTTGAACCATCAATGGAACCGATTAGGAACCACCAGGTAGATGAACCAAAAGAGTTTTACATTGCATTGAAGTTAGAAGAGATCAAAGGTGCATATGTAGATGACATCCGAAGATGTTGAAGTTGAGCATGTGGAGCTTGTCATCCCATTAAAGTATCTTGAAGATCGAGTTCCTCACATTCTAGACTACATTTTTATCATCAAAGAGCTACCTGAATTTTTCTACGGTTTGAAAAGGGATGTGCACTATGATATAATCACCCTCACACTCTACAAAATTCGAGGACGAATTTTTTCTAAGAGAGGGCGAGTTGATGTAGATAAGTCATTTGGACTTATTTTATTGCAAATAAGCCTTGGGTTGTGTTATGTATGTGTTGGTCCTTTGATCCCATGGGTTTTCTTTGAAATGAGCCACTTTAATAGGCCTAAAATATAGGTAGAAGGTAGGAAAACGAGATTTTATTCATTAGTTTAATTAGTTGCTATTTAATTCAATAAAGGCCCATTAGGCTATTAGTTGGTTGTAAAGTCCTATATGGACTATTAGTTAGTTAGTCATACTCCATGTTGGAGTCATAAAGTCAAGTCCTAGTTCTATTTTGAATTCCTAATTGTAGTAGGAGTATCTAGTCTTATTGGGAAACTAGCTCCTAGTTGTAGTAGGAGTGTCTAGTCCTATTGAGAAACTAGCTCCTAATATTAGTATGATTGTAAACTTCCCCTCTATAAATAGAGAGACATTTGAACCATTATTGGACAGATTTGAATGAACGAAAGTTTGCAACTAAATGCTTAGAGTAGCTGAGATAGTTGTGGGTGAGAAGCCCAGGCTGAGATAGCCACTTCCTTTATTTTCTTTTAATCTTCTCAATCCCCCATCTATTTTATTCTTTTTATTTTATTTTATCTACTATAACATTCAAGAGGTATAGTTCAGATTTTGATAAAAGTCTCCAGAAATCAGAACCGATCAGCAATCCTAGTGGGAATAGGAGAGAGATCGATCTCCTCTCTTTCTCTCTTCTATACTCTGTTCAGCCAGGTCTTCAATCAAGGTATTCTAGGCCTCATAAGGGTCCCACGTTCCTTATCTAGTCACTGTTGAACCATTCAGCTGCTGGTCTTGAAGGTTCTTCTTAGTTTTCTCTCCTAGGTCAGAAAATCAAGAAAACTTGTAACTTCACAACTAGTCGTCAGAATCCTATCAACTTTGGGGATTTTTGTACCCTCCCTAGGGATTATCTGCGCCCAAGAGTGCAACTCAATCGAACTCCTATAACCTTGGCCGTACCTTTCTCTTTCCAGCTCTATAACAGGTTTTTCTCTCTCCTATCGAGTTAGGTTTTGGGCTGGTTTTGCTCCTCTATGGGTATTGTATCCTTGGGGATTTATTTGATGGTATTATTTCTTTGTTTCTTACTCCTATTTGTATTGTTTGGGGTTATAAACTGCGGAGTTAGTTACTTGTAATCTACTCCTGTATTAGGGATGCTCTTTTTCGAGGACAAGACACTTTGAAATGAGGCCCGAGGGAGAGCACGAGGCTGGAATCCATGAGGTTTGAGTATAGCAACCTAGTATTGAAATATTTGAAACACAAACTTAACTGAACCCCCCATAATCAACTGGAAAATATTCACACCAAACGTAACCCATAACCTATAAATCAACTGATGCAGTTGGGTGTTGGGTTACTTGGGCTTAAATTTGTAATTTGATTAATTATTATTTCCTTTATTTTAGAGTTGCATGTCAATCATGTCAGTGGGAGTTGAGTTGAGTAAAATTTTTGTTTCTATTTTAGAGTTAGATTCCAAGTTTACTTCAAAGGGGCGTGTTTGGTCCAATGGTAAAGGTTCGAATGTTGCGACCTGGTGGTCAAAACAGCCTCTCGGCATTCTCGGGGTAAGGCTGCATAGTTCTCGTCCCCCCAGACCTCGCACATGCGGGAGCCTCATGCACTGGATTCCAATTTTACTTCAGTTTTAGAATAGGATTAGGGTTATTTTTTGAGTCTTTATTTAGTCTTCTTGGACCCAACGATTGGAATGGAATTTTTTAATTGAATTATAGTTTGGGTGAAACAGATGGGTGCCATGAGCTGTACGTAGATCTCTCTCCTTCCCTGATTTTCCCTCACTCTTGTCTTCCCTACTTCCACTCGTTGTTGCTGCCAATGTGCTGTACCCTGTTTTCCAGCGATATCTTGAGTCTAGAAGACATAAGAACTCCCTGATTCATGATCCTTTTGTTCTGAAATTTAGGGACCATTTCATTTCCCTAGGGTGACTGGAAACCTAGGAGCTCCAGTCCAAACGACTGCTTTTCTCCATTGCTCCATCTTTGGGACAAACTTCGGTTGGTCTTCAGTCACCTGTGGGGGGAGGGATTGTTCATGGAATTCCTAAGTGGAATAGCGCAGCAGTGGTGGAGTTCTCACATTTGAAGGGTTCACTGGTTTACTGCCTTGTTCTGTCGAGAGGAAGAAGTTCTTCTTCTATTTTAACTTATGGTTTTTACAAATAAGTCCCGGATCTTAAAGTCCTTTCATCAAATTTTCCCCTTCTTTTATTAGTTTTCAAAATTACCCTTATTTAACACTTTAAATCCGCATTGTCTCAAGTATTTTGTCTCTTCCTAAGGAGCCCTATATGGTTCACATTATTTACCAGATTGCCATTCCATTTGTAACTCCATTATTATTGACATAATTGCCATCATAACTGAACTTTTAATACTTATGTGCCATAGAGAATCCAATTTGGGTCTTTCCTACGGTTCTACAACGGATTTGCATCATCAACCTAATCTAGTATTGCAAGAAAAAAAAATTCCAGGGAGGGTCAAAGGGAAGATGAGGGGTGGGTGGGCAGCACTGGGCAGGAGTGAGAGGCAGCGGTGGGGTTGGGGAAGGGTGGAGGGTGTGGAGTGTTGAGGGAGTGTTGGATGGAGGCCACGGAGGGGTGCCACCAAAGGGGTTGTGGGAGGAGGGGAGGGGAGAGGATGGGTAACTCATGGTAACATAGGTTTTTGATTGAGAGTTTTAAAGTCATGTGAATGTTTTGGTTACTAGTGGTATATTTAATTCTTTCCCTGTTCTGTTTGTGAATTCTTAATGTTAAGTTTTAGGCGTAGGGGGTATTTTGGTCCTATCGGTTTCTATCAGGGCTGACTAGCGTAGGTTACAGGGGTAGTTTTGTAACTGTCTTATTTCTTGAATTATATATATATATATATATTAGAGATCTAACCTGCGGTAGACTATTCTGGTCTAATCGGGGGTTAGTTCCCCTCTTTTGGGAGTGATCTATAATCTCGCCTCTCTTCTCTTTTCAGTCTTCTTTCTTTCTTCTATTTTCTTTCTTTCTTCCTTGGTTTGGTCGCAGGATTCTGGAATCGTAACGTGGTATCAAAGCCTCTGTGATCAAACCTAGGGTTTATACATTCCTCTCTGCTGACTATCTTCTTTCGTTGAACCTCTCTGGTGTGCAGCCACCTATTGCTGTATTTATTATGGCTTAAATCACATAAAGTGATTGTACTTGGATCGTGATATGGTGCTACTACCTTAATTGATTTTTTTTAGTAGGGTTTTGGTCTAATCGATTTTTAGCAGGGTTTTTTATCCCCATCGACATAGTTGTCAAGGTGTTGTCAAGGCAACGACTAGGCGTCCAGGCGGTTTTCCTGGGGCCTAGGCGACAGTCGCCTTGTTGCATTGCATGTCACCTTGTATTTTGACACTTACTTATGCCAAATATCATTTAAGTAAATGTTTTCATTTACTTAAGATATTATTTATAAATAAGAAAATACCCCCTATTTGAATCCAATAAAAATAGTTTAAAAATCAAATTCCCAAAGGATAAAAAGTCAACCCACCAGTCCAAGAGCAAAAATTGGATTTTGGTTATAGGGGCGATTTTCAACTTTTAAATGCTGGTGTTTTTCTCAATTATGAAAATTTTATAAATTCTATCATGTTAAAACATTGCTAAAAACCAAAAGTCCGGTAAAATAGTCTTTTGTTTTGATGTCCATAAAATTATTTCCATTCAGGCAATTTTAACAGCATTCACGCACTTAAAAATAAGTTTGACTGTAGCATAACTTTGTCATTACAACTCAGATTTAAGCAATCTCAAATTTGTTGGAAAGCTGGTTTTATGTTATAACTAATACAAAATGTCTTATGTAAAAATAAAATAATTTGACCAGTCAAACTTATTATAGAACAAGAGCATTTCTCTAAATGTTGTTTTTTATAACTTAATATGACTTAATGTTAATTTTTTATGATTTAATATGGCTAAATGTTGATTTTTAATGACTTGATGTTGCTTAATCTTATTTTTATGATACAAGGTATATATAACTTACTAAATAATGTTAGAAAATAGGGAAAATAAAAAATAAAACTTGGTCTCCTTCTTCACCTTAAGGCGGATGCCTTCTCGCCTAAGCGCTTAGATAACCCTCCACCGTCTTGGTTCGCCTTGGCACCGTGACAACTATGCCTATCGATTTTTGAGTCTTTGACCCATAGCTCTGGTAACTGTTTCAGTGATGACTATGGTGGGATCAGGTATGGGTAATATTGGTTTGTAATAGAATCCCCCATTCTATGGAACTTTATAGATCTGGATACAGGTGATTGTTTGTTTGCCTCTACATTCGGCTATTAGATTTGCAATCCTTTCTTTTCTACTTTTTTGGTTCCTCATGGCTGAGACCAAAACTACCACGACTATTACATCTTCTTCGGACAATGTGAATGTCTAGATTACCTCTATCAAGCTCAAAGGGAGTTCGAACTACCTACTTTGGGCTCTATCTGTGAAGGTTTATCTCATGTCTAAAGACAAACTTCAATATACTACCTTTAATTCTCCTCAGTCGTCTGATAAGGGATATGGTTGTGGAATAATATGAAACTAGATGTCACTGCAAATGTCATGTTCCACACTACTGCAAAAGGGGTGTAGGATGATTTGAAGGAAACCTACTCCCAGGAGAAAAATATGACTCATATCTATGATATCTATGAGAAGCTGTTCCAATTTCGCTAATCTGACAAGTCTCTATTAGAATACTACAGTGCTTTATGGGGAAGGTTGAAGAACTCAATGTCTTCCAACCCTTGACTACAGATATTGAAAGGCTCAAACCTCGGCGTAATGAATTCTTTGTTTCAAAGTTCTTGGTTGGCTTGAATAATGACCTGAAGGCAGTGAAGGGTCACTTACTTGTTGGCTACACCGTCCCTACACTGAACGATACCTACTCACGCCTTCAGCGCATCACATCTTCTACCAAACCTGATCAGTCCACCAAAGGCAATTCAGCCTTTTTTGACCGTGGACGTGGTCGAGGTCGTGGGGGAGGCCGTTCGTCTAGTGGACAGGGTTCTAGTGGACAACACTTTGATCATGGACAACAATCTGATTGTTCTTCTCGCCAGTGTTCTTACTGTGGGAAGCCCAACCATACTGTCAGGACTTGTTGGGCAAAGCATGACAAGTTCGAGTGGGCAACTCAATTAGCCAATCATGCAGTGTCAGATGATGATACTGACATGGTGTCTCCCAATTATACTAAACCTGGGACTTCTTCAGGAGACTTCTACTTGTCTATGTGATGATATTAATCAATTACTAAGGCAATTGCAGACTCTTGAGGCATCCTCTAATACATCTAATGGTGTGTTTACATCCAATGCTACCTTGGCACAAGCAGGTACACCAGCCCTTCTTACCACTACTTTTACCCCCTGGATTATTGATTCAGGGGGCCTCTGCTCATATGACTAGTAAGTCATCCCTGTTTAAGTCTTTTTCCCCTTGTGCCGCATCTGTATCTGTTGTTCTTGCAAATGGTGCTTCAACCCCTGTTTTAGGTCATGGTATTATCACACATACAACCTCACTTAACTTGTCCTTTGTGTTACAAGTTCCCCAATTCCATTAAGTCTTCTCTCAGTAAGTCAGTTAACAAAGTCCTTAAATTGCTCCGTAACTTTCTTCTCTTCTTACTGCGTTTTTCAAGATCTTCACACGAGAAAGATGATTGGTGGAGGGCGTGAAAAAGATGGTTTATATTTCTCTACTGTGGTACTCCTGATACTTCCGCTGCTGCTATAGCCATTGGGGATGTGACTCCTTTCCAATGGCACTGTCGTTTAGGTCATTTGTCCTTGTCTAGGCTGCAAATTTTATATCATAGTTTTAAGTCTATACCAAAGTAGTATTAAGCATATGAGTTAGGAAAGCATCACCATGTGTTTTTCCCATCTCGCTCTGTGCTTCGAAGTCCGTCTTTATTTTTCTTAGTTCATTCAGATGTTTGGGGTCCTTGTCGAGTCAGCAATAGGTTTGGGTTTCGATATTTTTTTACTTTTGTTGATGATCACTCTCGCCTTACATGGCTGTACTTGTTAAAGGATCGATCTGATTTTTATCTATGTTTCAAACTTTCTATAATGGAATAAAAACTCAATTTGGCATTTTAATTAAGGTCTTCTGTTCTGACAATGCTTTAGAATATGTCCAAAATGAGATTTCTGATTTTTGTGCTGCCTGTGGGATGATACACCAGATTTGCTGTTCTTATACCCCTCAACAAAATGAGGTGGCTAAGCGCAAAAATCGGCATCTCCTTGAGGTAGCACAGGCAATTATGTTACATATGCATGTTACGAAATCTTTTTGGAGTGATGGCGTTTTAATTGCCTGTCATTTAATTAATTGCATGCCATCTTCAATGCTTTCCGATCGATCTCCTTTTTCTATTGTTTTTCCTAACTTGCCCGATTTTTCGATTCCTCGTGTTTTTTACTGTCTGTTTTGTTCACAACTTGCAGGCTCTATCTAATAAGTTATCTCCAAGGTCCACTAAATGCATCTTTTTGGGTTACTCTCATATTCAGAAAGGGTACAGGTGCTATGACCCAGTCACTCACCGCAATTTTGTTAGTGCTGATGTATCCTTTTTTGAAGGCACACCCTTTTTTCCTTCCTAGGCATCCCAGCTCAGGACTGAGTGCGCTTCTCGAGCTCCACCTCCTATCCCTACACTCATTTCTTTCCCTGATACCCCTAGTGCCAACGTCCCACCTCCTCTATAGGTTTATCAGCTCCGGAAGCAGCCCGGAAAGCCAGTGGTGATACTATTACTCAAGCCGATTCGCTACCTCCACTGCTGCCCTCCTTTGGTGAAGCTCCAATCCCTCCAATCCCAGATGACTTACCAATTGCTCATCGTAAAGGTACACGCACTTGCACTAAAAAATCTTTGGCTGTGTATCCTATTAATAAATTTATTTCCTTGTCTCATCTTCCGTCACCTATCTGTTGTCTTGCATTTTCTCTTTCTACTCATACCATTCCCAAATCTCATGTTGATGCCTTGAGTATCCCTTGGTGGAAAACTGTCATGGATGTAGAAATGGATGCTCTCTTGCACCGTGCCACCTGGAGTTTGGTAGATTTGCCTCCTGGTAAGGACTTGGTGAACTGTCCTTGGGTTTATAGTAATAAGTATCATTCTGATGGCTCTGTTGAGCGGCTGAAGGCCCGTCTGGTTGCCAAGGGGTATACTTGGACATATGGGGTTGATTATTTTGAGACATTCTCTCCAGTTGCTAGGCAGAACTCTGTTCGCCTTCTTATTTCTCTTGTTAACTATGATTGACCGTTGTTTCAGTTGGACATCAAGAATTCTTTTTTATATGGTGATCTGCAGGAAGAAGTGTATTTGGAGCAACCTCTTGGGTATGTTGTTCTGGGGGAGAATAGAGGTCGAGTGTGTCGTTTACATAAGGCTATCTATGGACTTAAATAGTCCCCTCGGGCATGGTTTGACAAATTTAGTACTACTGTGGTAACTTGTGAGTTTTCCCAATGTTATTCTGATCACTCTGTCTTTTTTCGTCGTAGAGGTAATAAATTGATTGTCTTAGTGGTTTATGTGGATGATATTATCCTCACTGGTAATGATGAGGCAGGCATTTTTGAAGTTAAGAAGTACTTGCAAGAACACTTTCAAACCAAAGACTTAAGGTAAACTTCACTATTTCTCGGCATTGAAGTGGTTAGATGCAAGAAGGGGATCAATTTATCTCAAAGGAAATATGTGTTGGATCTTTTATCGGATACTGGTATGCTTGCATGTAGACCTGTGGATATCCCTATAGACCCTCACCAGAAATTTGATGTTAGTGATGGTGAACCTCTCCAGGATGTGCATCAGTATTGGAGTTTAATTGGCAAGTTGATATATCTCATGGTCACACGACTTGACATTTCTTATGCTGTGGGAGTCCTTAGTCAATTCATGCAGTATCCTCAGAAAACACATTGGGATGCAGCTATTGTGTTCTTCGGTATCTAAAGGGTGCTCCTGGTAAAGGGTTGATCTATCGCCCTAATCGGCATATGGATCTGATTGGCTACTCCGATACTGATTGGGCTGGCTCTGCTAGTGATCGTAGGTCCACTACAGGTTATTGTACTTTTGTTGGAGGCAATCTGGTTATATGGCGAAGTAAGAAGCAGACTACCATTGCCCGATATAGTGCTGAAACAGAACACAAAGCTATGATTCACACCACTGTTGAGTTGATGTGGTTAAAGTCGTTACTTTTGGAGTTAGGGTTTCTTGTAACTAAACCTATGAAGATGTACTGTGACAACCAAGCAGCTGTGTGCATTGCCAATAACCTGGTCTTTCACGAGAGGACCAAACACATTGAAGTGGACTGCCACTTTGTTCTTAATGCTGTTCTGAAGAAGTTAATCGAGACTCCTTTTGTTCCTTCCTCATATCAGTTGGCAGACATGTTTACTTAGTCTTTATTTGCCCCTAGTTTTCGTAATGATTGTACCAAGCTGAGCATGGGTGATGTATATGCTCCAGCTTCAGGGGGAGTGTTAAGTTTTAGGTGTAAGGGGTATTTTGGTCCTAACGGTTTCTATTGTGTAGTAGGGCTGACTAGCACTGGTAACAGGGGTAGTTTTGTAACTGTCTTATTTCTTGAATCATATATATTTCATAGATCTAACCTGCGGTAGACTATTTTGGTTTGATCGCAGGTTAGTTCCCCACTTTTGGGAGTGATCTGTGATCTCGCCTCTCTTCTCTCTTCAATCTTCAATCTTCTTTCTTTCTTTTTCTCTTTTCTTTCTTTCCTTGGTTGGTCGCAGGATTCTGGAATCGTAACACTTAACACGGGGTAGAATTGCAATTCAAAACCCTCCTGGTGGCGGTCCTAAACCCTAACCCTAATTAAAGAAATTAGGGTTGAATGCCTAGGGCTAAATTAGGGCAGAATGGAATGTGATGTTAATGTTTATGGATTAAAGACTAGAAAGAAGGTCTGCTATTAGAATATGAAAGTGAAACAGAACTGGAAACAGGGTAGGTTGGTTGTTCAAACATTAGGACAGAATCAGGTCGAGTTAGGAGATTGAATCACTCCAAGTTCAAGATATACACATTTTAAGCTTTGGAAAAGTAAACCACTTTCCCCAAAACCTTTTTTTTTTTTTTAAATAGTAACATAAATACATATTGGGTAGGGGCTAGATTTTTTAATATGTAAGATATTAGAGGCCGATCTATGACCTCATGGAGTCGAATCTTTTTTTTTTGGTTCATAAATATATATATTTTTCTTCTGATTTAAAAAAATACATTTTCCATCAACATAAATTGTATCTTTTTATGGTTAATATAGCTTTGATGGAACTCAATTATATATATGTATGGCCGTTGATGGTCTATCTACTCATATTGGCAGAATGAGTTTGAGTAGAGGGGATAGTCATCCCCACAGTGAGAGTAGAGGGAGTGGTCATTGGCGTGCCCCCATCATTTACTGGAGAAAGCATCTGGTCAGAGTATTATGAACCTTATGGTTAATTCACTGGGATGGGGCATACATCTAGTTCATCCATTTCTAGTATTGACTATGGCTCCTAGACCCAGTCACATGGTGGTGGCTTTGTGGACAACTTATTCTCCTACCCTACCCAGCCCAGCCGTACATGTTGCCGGAAGCATCAGTTGACAGTAGCTCAATGGTGGGTTCTTCTTCTTCATATTATGGTGGTGACACATACCCTCGGATAGGTTACCTTCAGTATGTAGACGATTCAGTTTTTTTGGCAGATGTGGAGGACTACGTTCGATTCTTCTCTCAGAATATGAAGTGGCATGCATTTGTGGTGCAGTCAGAGGAAAATGTATGTTGACTCCATCGTACTGGGTGTGGAATCTAGCCAGGCCGTCATAGTTATTTCCAGTAGACAATCATTATGATTAGTGTTGTACAACTAATATTTTTGGGACTTAGGATATTGCCATTTCGGACTTTGGGATTTATGAGTAAGACGCTCGGTGATGACTTTAGTTGGGACTTAGGAGTTAGGGAATTGCATAGTATATTACTCTAGTACTCTAAATATTAGTTAATTAATGTTGAGGTATGTTTTGATCATGGCATAGATGCATTATTTACTTGTTTTACTATCATATTATATCTTGTTCTAGCATGTTCTAATATTTTTGCAAATTTAAATTCTAATCATGTTATTAATTTTAAAACAAGCTCCCCCAATATGGCCGTTTGACCACCGAAACAGTCAACTGAGTCAAAACAAAATCACCCAACTCGCCGAGATCTTGGAATTTTTCTGTTGAAACCACCGAAACACCGAAATGAAACGAAATTTCGAACCTTGGTTGAGTACTAAAGTGGGGCTTTTAAGGAGAGTATGGCCAATTAGGAGTGATAGGATTTTTTTATAGGCTGCTGGCCATATTTGGCTGTTGGAGATCATAAATTTTACTTGTTTGGAAAAATAGAATATTTGTTTGATTAATGACTGAATTTTATATTTGATCAATTTGTGATCTGATATCTCCTATAGGTTTGTGAAGAGTTATCATATCCCTTAGGTGCAGCCTTCTATTATTTTCTGATAAATTTTATTTAAACAAGGGGAATGGAATTCTCCAACATGCGAAAGTTCCCTACCTAGATGACCTTTTGATGAAGGGTGATATGACATTTCTTTCCTGTCTGTCTTGGCATTCCACAGAGTGTTGAGAGGGATAGAGCAGTGGAAACCCTTCATTCATCTTTGTGATCTGATCAACTATGATGTATCTAGTGATCAGCTGACTTATAAGCTCAATAAGTCATGTTTTAAGGTCCTCATCTGGTTTCATGCCACCTGCAAAGTGGTGGTTCCAAAGATGAACTTCCCAATTCCTTTACCCTAAAATAAAGTAGCGGCTAGGCTAATTGCTTGCTTTGCTATTGAAAGCGTCTGATGACCCTTCTAATGATGTGTTTCAGAGTAAATTCTCTCATATGAAATACTCTTTATTGAGTTGCTGATAGTGGAAAGGCATTACACTGAAGAATTCCCAGTTGCAGATGAAATAGTAATTAAGATCCCATGAGAAAGGTTAGGACAAAATCTTTATAAAATTTAACGTGAGCTTTCAAAACATTTTGCATACATGAAGAGTTTTTATAGTTGAGGAAATAAGTATGAACAATCATGTGATTTAGAATTTTTGGTACTTCTGTTATTCAGTTATTGGGAACTGGCTGCAAGTTTTAATCTGAAAATCTTTCATCAAACTGTCAGCCTTTTGGTTTCACGACCTGGTTGAGTTCAGGTAGGTTTTCCTTGTTTACTCTTCTTTTTCATTCTTTTATGGAGGTCAAGGGTCGCACTTAGTTTGCAGACAAAGGTTGTAGCAAGGATATGAATGTGCTATTCATCTTATTTTATCTTTGTTGTTTCTTATGGGTGGGATTGTCTTTTTTCATCATTGTATTGATTAAAAACATAGGGTAACATAATTATTTTAAACAATTGCATGTAAGGGTTAATCCCTTATTGGCTCAAAATGTGTACAAATGGCTGATTTCTTTGCCCATTACAGAATTCAAGATTAAAAGATGAGATTCGTTCCATTAGCATGATTTCTTAAGGGTTTTTTTTTTTTTTTTTTGCATCATGGTTTCTAGTATCGGTATTGACTGAGACCAATCTCCAATCCTTGACCGATCCGGATCGGTTACCTGTATCGTTTCAGGGGTAAATCACTAAAAAGTGTACTTTTAAAAAAAAATCATGGGCAAAACTGACCGATACTCACTGATCTGATCCGATCCCGATACCATCCCCTAAATGCATGCTTTGCATAGACTTTACTTTTGGAAATGGTGGATTTCTTGTTCTAATTTGTTACCAGTATTGGACATTGTTCTTGTACTCAATGGTCCGTCAGATATATCAAGTTCATGCAATGCTATATTTTCGCACTTGATTTTCAGCTTCTAATTTGTTTGATTTTTTAGTTCAAAGCTTTTATATCGTTAGAAAAATTCTTATTTGAAGGACTAAATTTTTTTTTTCTGTTTGGTCCATCATGAATATGGTGAATGGAAAGAATAATATTCTATTTGTTCCCTGAACTTATATTGGTTATTTGTATGCAGATATGGAATTTCAACACCTAGCCCAGGTAGCTTGCCGAATAACATGAAGTCTAAATCATTGGCAAATCCTAGATGGCGGCGAGTGGTCTTTAAAATTAGTGGTGCTGCATTAGCTGGGACTGGTCCTCAGAATATTGACCCAAAGGTGCATTGTTCATGTGTATTGCTATTATAATCTGGATACCGTAACATGAAATGAAACAACATTTGTGGATGAATAATATCATTTTATTGAATTTTCTGGCATGGACTCTGTAAGTTGAATTGCTTGCTCCTTGTTCAGGTGACTGTGCTGATTGCTAGAGAGGTTGCAATGGCTTCCCGCTTTGGTGTGGAGGTATTTCCTAGAAATTTCCCAGGTTTCTGGTCAGAAGTATCCATTTCTGCATGTTTATCTATTATGACCTAGTTTTTGAATTTATATATTTCATTTCCGAGATGCTTAGGTTTATGCTGTCAATTAGGTTGCTGTTGTTGTTGGGGGTCGTAATTTCTTTTGCGGGGACACGTGGGTAGCTGCAACTGGTCTTGAGAGATCTACAGCATACCAGATTGGGTAATGTGATTATTTTTTTATCTTCGCTGTGACACTTTCTTTACATCCTTTTGCTTGTTCTACTCTCATTATGTTGGATTGGGTAATGACTTGTGTCTCGTATGACACAAGCCCTCTTTATTGATAATAATGGAGAGAAGGTTCTAGAGAATTACAAAGACCATTAAACCCCTTAGGGTCCGTTTGGTAACTAACACTTTCCCTAAAACCCATAAATCCTATTATTACAACACATTAAGCAAGTGTTTGTAAACTACTGGAAGTTCTTAATTTTATTCTATAATGATTTTGGCACTGCTTTGACATGGTGGCCTTAACATTGTTTACAGTTTTTGGGTTGACATGATATTGAACTGCAAAGGTTGTTCAATCCTGAATGGTGAACTTCTTGGAAATGTCTTGAATTCTTGATCAAATTGCAGCATTACATAATGATATTTGACCATTTGATGTGTTAAGATCTATCATTATAGGGGGAATGTCCCTATCATGGCTGGGTTTATTTTTTTAATCGAGTTTATTTTGTTTCCTAGTTAGGATAGATCTCTACTTCTAGTTAGGCTGGACTTTTTTGTTTTTTTTTTTTTTTTTTTTTTTGTTGACCAAGGAAGTAGTTTCCTTATTGGATTGTACTCTTTGCTTGCTAACATATAATAACGGTAGAGGGGGGCTGTAAGGTGCAACATTCTGCTCTCTCTCTCTCTCTGTCCTTGCAGGTCTGGTTACAGATTATGGGTTTGTCACATGTAACCAGTATCTGTTTCTCTCCCTGATAGCTGTTTTAAGAGTCATTTTGGGTTTCTTGTTTGAAGAAGGAAACCCTAGTTCATAAAAGAAAAATAAGAATAAGGGTTTAGATTAAGATTATAGTGTAAGTATGATGAATAGTGGGTGAGCTTGTGGCACAACGGTTAAATTGCACTGTTGCAATATGTTTGTCACAGGTTCGAAACTTGGAAACAACTTCTCCTACGAAGTAGGGGGTAAGGCTGCGTACATTTGCCCCTCCCAGAACCTGCAGTAGCGGGAGCCTTGTGCACTTAGTTGCTTTTTACAAGTATGATGAATCAGACCTGCTGCTACTGCTATGATTTGCTGCTTCGATGGCTGCTATTTTGAGTAGATATCCCTCTTGTTCCTGGTTGTCGCTCATTAATAGGCGAACCAAGTCTGAATCTGCTGCTGCTGTATCGTTTACTGCTACAGCTATTGTCGATTGTGCTACTGATAGTGTCGATAGAAAACCTGAGTTGATTCCAGCAATGTTGATCTTCAACTTGCCAGTTTCTTTGATTGCTAGATGGTGCTATTTGAGTTACTGGTTATCCATTGCTGTTCGTTTGAGTGTTGTTCCTCCCTTGCGAGAATTGCTGCCTAGTTTCTTTGTTTCTCGATTACGGAATATGGTTTCTTCTACCCTTGTTGCCTCTGTTGCTGCCTTGCGAGGTTACCGCTCTCCCTATCTCCCTTGTTTCTTGATAGCATGGTGTTGCAATCCCTGGTTTTGGTAACATGGTTATTCCCTCCTGTGGTTGAATCTTAAAGTGGATCATCTCCTCCCCTAGTTTTGGTAACATGGTCTTCTCCTCCCTTGTATGAGGAGTGTTGTTCAAGTTTTTTCCTATTTGTAATGTTAGGCTGAATACAAATATCTAACCCCAGTTATGATTCAAAGCTCCAACTAGAACTGATATAAGAATAGACCAAGCATCTAGGCCAGAACATCCCAATAGGCCTGTCAGTCAGCAATAAACGACAAGCAGAATAGTGATTTGATATCCCCCTGTTCAGACAATAGGTGAGGGCTAAAACTGCCCAGAATGATAGGTGTTACAACTCAGAGGTTAGGCCCAGATTTCAGTTCAGAAACAGATCAGGACAGGTTTCTTCAAATCAGGGAGAATTAGGTCAAATATAAGGAAATCGATAACTCACAGGTCTGGCCTCTCAGTAGGCTGAAACTGAGGTCGAATAAAGTAACAATGTTGTTACATTATAAGCCCTTCTCAAGAAAGGCATTCCAACAATAAGGTAACAATGTTGTGATTAGCAAAGATCACATGATTAGAGATCTGATTAGTGAAGACCAGACTCATTCTTGACCCCCAAATAAAGGTCTCAAATAAAATTGCACTACAAGATTGTTGTGAACCACTCAACATAATGTTATTGTGGATCAGATAGGTTGCATTGTTGCTGAATACCATTTTCGTAGATAAAATTGTTTAGGAAGACACAAACAGATGACAGTAGAAAATAAATAATAATAATCTCGAAGTAATGACTTGAGCTGAGCGGATAATAATCTCCAACTTCCTTCCGCATGTATCATTACACGTGGACAAATAATGCATAGGAAGCAATTAAGAATATCCTACCAGAATATACTAACAATCAATACCACGTAGGATAAACATCTCATAAATCCCATAATCAAGAGTAGTTGCAATTAATCTTCAATGACCCCCTCACTGTAGCAAATAAAATCCAAGTAGGCCAAATGGAAACAAATCTGAGTAGATAATTACCAGTAATAGGAATAACTACCACCACTTCAGGCGAGTACCAATATTTAAAAAGTCCCCAAAGTGATGTGATTTGGAGCCACCATAGCAATACCATGGCAAATATACAATGCCAATGGCAATTCTGTAAATTTTGACGTCACTTGTATGTCCACCCAAGTTAGAAAATTGCAAATATAAAAAGGTAATGGCATTTTGGTAATTAGCCATAATGTTCAAGGATTTTATGGGAAGTACTGTAGTAGATCAAATAGAACGAATGCCAAATATGTAAATATCTAAAAGTTAAAAAAGGAGATGGCATGATTATAATTTAGTTGAAATCCAATTATAAGCACAAGCAAAAGCAAAGGGTAGAAATGGGAAAGAATAGGGATACTAAATTAACCAAGAAGTGGGGAACAAGGGGGAAGTAGCCATAAAAAAATGTGACCATCCTCGTGACAAAGGGGTTGGGGGTGCAATAACCAAGGGGTTTTTCCAACCTCCCATAATAAGAACCTGAACGTCTTTTCCATTTTTTGCATTGCGACATACCAATATCAGCTAATTACTTGAAGAACCAAGAACAAGGCAGCAACCATAGCTGATTGCACAGCTCATTGGAAGGTGGCATCGTGGAAAGGAAGCAGCGGATTATTGAAAAAAAAGAAAGAAAAAAAAAAAAAAACTCGCCAGAAAGAAGAAAGCATATTGTCAATAATTGGATCGTTGAAAGGTTGTCTTCAAGCCTGGAAACAAGCATCAAGGTTAATCGAAACCCTGGGAAGCAAGCATATCATCAACGATTGGAGACACCAAATATGCAGCCAATGGCAGCAGTATGGTTCCATGTACTAAAATAGCTATAAAATCAGCAATATGATGGACAGAAAGGTTTTCTTCTCAGATAAATCCAAGCAAATAATAGGAGAAAATCATTATGGCAGTGACGGTAGCATATCGATAGTAATAGAGAACTTTAGGGGGTATTTGGTTCGATTATTCCGTTGGTACATGTTTTGATGTTGGGTGTAACTCATGTGAGGAGTTTCTTTGAAACAATTTTTCTGTTAGAATAACTGTTTGTTTACCATGAGTCTGTCTATTGATTATGAGTGGAAAACTGTTTGGTTACCCTAACTCTATCTGTTGATTCTTCCTAGATAATTGTTTGGTTTCCTGTGTGTCTGTCAATTTTGTTCTTTTAGAATTTAAATAATAAATAAATAAATAAATAAATCCAATGATGGACTTCTTTATCTACAATTTTGATCTATTTCAAAGATGATAAAAAAAATGTATAAAATGGTTTCCAATGATGGACTTCTTTATCTACCATTTTAAACTATTTTAGAGATGATCATTTTAAAAAAATTTATCAATAATTTGAAACCTATTAGAAGGAATAATGGTTTATAAAGAGCAATTATGTGATTTAACAAAATTATATACCCCTAAATATCAATTTTTCATTGTAAGTGTAATTGAATTTCATAAGTGTATTTTCTTATTTAACGAAGAAAAAGTTCACAAGTGAGTTTTTAATTTAGTAAATAACAATGACATCTCTTGAAATAGAAATGTGGATAATTAAATAGCTTTAAGTCATTTGGTTAAACAGATGATATGTTCATTTTTTTTTTTTTTTAAATAGGTAAGCATGGATAGAATGAAATTCTTATTTCATTGATAATAAGCAACCATATAGTTCTTCAGAAATTTAAACACATACTATCTTATCCACTCAAATATATAAAAATACTACTAGTATAGCTATTACAATATGACCCATCACATTTCTTCTCCCTTCCAATTGTCACTTCACATATTCTCAATATCTGGCAAATGCATTTCCTGAACATTTCTCCTCTCTTCCTGGTTTGCATGAATAGAATGGCTGAATTCTTTTTTTCCTTAAAATATTCTTTTTCCTTCAATATTTGTTGAAAATCAATACCTGGGATAGCATCAACAACATCAATTAGAGCTTTGCCGAATTCAGTTTGGGATTCATTCATGACCATCTTCTCGATTGAATTTGCAATCGATTTCAATGGACTTGAAAGCTTTTCAGTTCCTTTCTTCTTCTTCTTTCATCTACCTCTATTCACTGATCCACAAGGTCTTCCTCGACTACGACTAGTACTTCCAACGGGAGTGCAAGGAACACTTTCTTTAGCTTCAACATTTGGATATTCACCTTCATCATTGTTCCCTATGCCCTCAACCTGACATGTTGTGGTGCATCAAATCTCATCTCTGAGTCATTCCATCTCAATCCACTTTGCTTTTGTAAGTCTTTCAAAGCTTTAGGCCTTTCTTCCAAATTCTGTAGTGATTTCTCACTTGTTCCCATTCATATATGTCAAGAATTTGTCTTTAAGTTGATTGGCAATTACAGTCCATTGCTCTTTCTTCAAGCCATTATCTCCGTTCTTACCACTTTTTTGTTGTTTTCAAGAGACAGTCCAACATATAGTGAGAGACCTCACTGGGCCACGAAGCTATGTCTCGTGACCTAGTTTGTAAATCTCCTGTTGTATCCATTGCAACAGCTAAAAACACACCGCAAAATAATACAGTGAGTCTAATAATGAAATACCAAATAATAATAACAATCATGTAATTAGGAAATCCATACACCATTCATGGTCCATTGAATAAAAAAATATCAGATATTTTTAAGTTATACAGTCATCACAAAACATGAAAATTAGAAATAGTTCACATACAACTTAATTCCAAATAGAAAATGTCTGCAGTCAAGATGTTCATAAATAGAAATATTTCAGTTCATAAAAACTCAATCTGAGTAAGACATCATCATCATCATTATCATCAGCGTACTCTTCATACTCGCCATCTCTAGCCACCCAATCAGCCCACATCTGATCAGCCAAATCTTCTCAAAATTGATCCCAATAAACATTCTCATGCACATGCTCTTCATCATTAATGTCTTCTTCGACATCTTCATTTAATTCGTCAAGGGTTGGTTGGGTACTAGTACAGCTTCTTCCTCTTCCTCCATTATTCTTCTTCTTCAACACTATTCTATGTAAGAATATGGTTGTGTAACAGCACACATGCTAGTACAAATCTTGCTTGTGTTTGTAAGGATATTGTGGTTGGTTTTTCAAGATCTTGAATCTTGACTTCAGAAGGGCAAATGGACGTTCAATTAAGTTTCTCAATTGTGAATGTCTCAGGTTAAACAATTATTTTTTATCACTTGGTGACTGATCACAATTTCTCCACTCCTTCAGGTGGTATTGAACGTTTCAGTATGGTCTCAAGAAGCCCGTTTGGTTAGCATACCTAGCATCAAAGAGGTAATATTTACCTCATGGCACCACAAACTTCCCTTCCCCATCTCTATGCAAGACATTATCTAAGATTCAGGCATCTGATGCTGACCCTTCCCAACCAGAAAGAATGTAAGTATATGTCGAAGTCACAGGCAGCAAGAATATTTTGAGAAATATCACACACCTATCACGAAATCTCGGATGATCGCTTATAGGCACCAACGCAGGTTTATGTGATCCATCTATGGCTCCGATGCAGTCCTTGAAATAAGGGTAAAATCTTCCTATTCAATGATGAGTTACGGTACTTGGAGGCTTTAATAGTATTAGATACAGTTTAATGATTGCACCCAAAACTAGGTTTAAGTACCGACTTATGGTCTCACCAGAATGTCCAAACTTATGTGCAATGACGCGGTTCTTAACATTGTGGCCTATTGTATGTAGAAAGATAACAAGTTGTTCATCCACTTGCATAGATCTGCTATCTCTTAGACCCCTCTCTCTAATCAAACGACTTAAACTGAAAAAAAAGCCTTCTTACTTGATCTTATTTGCTCTTGACAGGCTTTGTCAGTTCGACTGATATTTCTCTCTGTCTCAACAATACCGTGTAGAGGTTCACAACGGTATGGCTCCTTGTTCAGACATTGTTTTCTATGCTAATCTATCGCTATGACAACAGCAATCGCCGCAAAGATTATGATTTTCCTGCGCCTCTTGTAGCCATCATCGAACTCCATTGTAAAAGTAAATTTGTATTTCAATTAAAAAATAATAATAAATTGGTATTCTTCAGAATAATCAGTTATAAGTTTTATAAGATGGAAGGTTATAAGCACCCATTCTACCTAGTATAACTCATGTCCCAACATAATTGTACAAAGCATTGAACTAGAACTTCCCACACAAAAATAAGTGAGTATGATCAAAATCTATAGCATTAGTAGTGATTCAACTAGTTAGTCACATAAGATCATGAGGTTCTGTAAGTTTGTACTTTAATGGTAAAACTAGGGTACCATCATAAACCTAATACATAATAATGACTTGATTTCGAATACTCATTTAATCTCAATAAAACTGATTTAATGATAAAAACTGTAATCAATATTCATAATGAGATACGTACATTATAGTGAAAATATTGGATTTAGTATTTCGGAAAAAAATTTAAGAACTAAAAATTAATGTTATCATAGGAAAGCAACAGCTTTATTTGATTCCTTGTTCCTTGGTAGTGCTGAATTGGGTTTGGAGCTTAAGGACTGTATCCAAATGAGTTGGATCGAATCGACCCTTTATTTTTACTGGTTCCCTCTTGGGGAGTCTTTGGATGTCTTGCTGAAGAGGATCTGAAATGAGGGCTTTTTCGAAGGTAAATCTGTTTATGTGAAAAAACCGTTTTCAGAAATTGGATTGGAAGGTTTGTGGAAGAGGCTTCTTGATGACATAGATACAGCTCAGCTAATCTTTGCTTCTTATGGTGGAAGGATGAGTAAGATTTCAGAATCTGAACTTCCTTTCCCACCAAGAGAATGGACTTTAAATATGATTCACTACTTGGCTGCATGGGATGAACAAGGGATTACAGCATCCAACAAGCATATTAGTTGGGTAAGAAGGCTGTATAGCTACATGGAGAGGCATTCGATAAATCCTGAGGCAGATCAGTATCTGCAGCATTTTACTCTTGTTTCTTTAATGATGATGTTCTTGTCCTGTTAGGACATTAGAGAAATTCAGTGGGCCAGTCATGGAAATAGTTGATATTGGTTTCCTATTATCAGAAATCCACAAAGAAATGTGAATGGCAGGAAATGCTAGTGCCTGAGAAATAGTTAATTTTGGATCAGCCATATGGAGAACCTGGTTGTGGCTAAGTTTAAGCCCTTGTTTTGCATAGTTGCTCCAGTTCAAGTGGAGGAGCTTTTGGGGTTGTGGTGGAGTCTACAATTATCACCATTATTTGGAAAACCTTCAAAGTTCTTAGATTCATGTTCCTTAAAGAATGAACAGAAGGTGGTTGCTTTTCATGAAAAGCAAATAGAATTACAGAGAAAAATGAGCTTTGATTCCACAGAATTTGTTGAGGGGATGATACCTGTGGAGGTTAGATCAAGATTGATCTCTTGCAATGTTCTGAGTAGTGGATACATTTCCAAGCAAGGGTATGGATGTTGAAACTTCTTTCAACATGACTTTGTAAATGGAATTACGGTGGAACTCATTCCACATGAGACATAGACCCATAGTCCTCTACTTAACTGAAATTGGTGTACCTCATGCGTAGGACAATTTAATCACAATTTTAAGTGGTAAAAATGTTTGCAGTCTGCTTTTGAGGTGCATACATAACATAGCCTACTTTACAAGTGGTTTTGGCAGGTTTTAGTGATTGAAAGGCTCACTGAAGAGGTATTTTGCATTATACACATTATCTGGGTCAGTGGATTGTTATTATTGAGCGGAGAATATTTTTCCCCCTTTAAAGCTCAAAGCAGCTTCCTTTCTCTTGTACAAACTAAGCTTCACTACTTATACCCTTAGCAAAACTCCAAAATCACTAAACCAAAAGCCAATCAGACTGAAACCCCCATAAAACCAAAAACTAGATCCAACTCCTGTATTCAAAACAGAAATATGAAAAGTAACAAACGTAGAATGCAGAAGAACCGAAAGAAAAACTTCAGTCTACGAACAACCACTTCAAACTTTCTTGATCAAATTACAGAAGCCCTGAAGCTTAAGCTCTACTCATCAACCAAACAAGAAAAATAAAAAAGATTTGAAACGATTCACATCAAAGAAGTACGAAATACATTGTAACTACCTTCTTCAGTAGATCAACGAAGCCGACAACCGTGTCTGTTCCTTGTACTGTCTTGCACAGTGAGGAAGAAGCATAAGAATAAGGGTAAGCATGCGCAGAGATGGGATAATACACCCAAATATGAAAAGGTAACAACTGAAGTTCCGTAATATGAAGACAACGTAGAAGAAGAAGAAGAAGAAGATGGAAGAGGAAAGTTTAGGTCGAGAATATTTCACCTCGTCCTGAGCTCTGCGTTTTTCTTTCTTCGATGGAGAGGAGACCTCAGAATAGGAAAACCCGATTAAGTGGAGTCTTGGTGATTCTGGGGATTTTATATGAACCCTAGAATTGGGTGACTCAATCCTGGATTTACCTATTTAGGTTGATCCAGTTGAGTCACCATTTTTAGTGTAGATGGTGATTCCAAGAAACACCATGAGTTTGGATCATTTTTTCTTTAAGGGGAACGAAACACTTTTTTCTAATGAGAAACACGACTCAATTGAATGTAATTCGATGGAAAAATCGAACCAAACACGCCCTTAGGTATGATTCATCAATGACTATACATCAATCTCCTCATTATATGAAACCCATACCGAACCCTAGTTGTTGTTCTTCTATCAACCAAGGTTTCCTTCTTCAAATAAAAAACCTACAAGACTCTCAAAACAACGACCAAGGATAGAAACAGGTATTTGGTTTACCATGTGACAAACCCAGAAAGTGTAACCAGTAATTGCAATGGGAGGGAGGGAGAGAGAGGTGAGTAAAAATCGATAGCAGCTCCCTCCCTCCCTCTTATTGTGTGTGTGTGTGTGAAATCAATAGTACAAGAGAGAAAGTACTTTCTAAGTCCTTTCAATAGCCTGAAGGACTAAAATAGTAATCTAATCAATCTAGGAAAGGAATATAAGGGATATCCTATTATAACTAGGAAGAAAATAAAGCATAGAAATCTTGACCAACTACTACCGCTAGACTAACATTAAGGCTTACAATGTAGTTGTTGGATGCTGCACTTTATTTGTCTTCTTTGTGAAGATGTCTACTTACTACCCGTTTTCCTTGGAAGAGCTTTTGATGTTCTTGCTGTTGATATGATATTATGGATTGCGGATTCATGTTCTCCCCTGCATATTTTGTTTATTACTGATGGATATGTTGGGTTTATTTGACACGATGTTTCTTTATCCACTGAGGAGGTTGTCTTGTTGATGATTTGGTGTGCTAGAGCTGGTATTGCTACATGAGTGAAGTTTTTTCCGTTGTCTACGACTGCTGCATATATTCAAGAGTGCTGCTTTTAATATCTATTCTTGTTGTTCTAAGCTGGAGTCCTTTGACAGATATGTCTACTCTGGGTTGACGGGGAGTGTTAAGATATGTACTACCGCAGGGTAAAGTCCTAGTTGGGTTTTGTTTTGTTGTCATTAGTGTTCCTAGTTTGACGAAGTCTAGGTAGTGTCTTGTCCAATGTGAACTCTTACTAGGAATCTGTTTTGTTTTATTTTTATAAATAAAGGCAGAGTACCATGGAGGACGGATAGTCTGGGTTTATTGTGGCTCAGCATATCTTTCTACAGTCCCTGGTTTGTTAGGCTTAGATTTGTTATAGAAGGAAATAATAAAAAATTCTTCTATTTTTGCAAATGAAAATATCTGTTGTATACTTAATATCTGGTATCTCTAGACTTAATAATTGTGGTAAACATATTTGATTGTTTGGATGGTGAATGATGTTCCGTGGAGTGATCCATTTGAGGCCTTGTTCTCTAAATTTCTACCTTTCATTTTTCTGTCAGACGAAGTGATGCATCAGAATTTGTTCTATGTTTCAAGTGGTTGTAACCTAACATTTTTGGGAACTCGCATCAGGATGATGGCTACTGTAATGAACTCAATATTGCTTCAGTCAGCATTGGAGAAGATGGGTGTTCAGACTCGAGTACAAACTGCATTTCAGATTCCAGAGGTTGCTGAGCCATACAGTAGGAAACGGGCTGTTCGGCATCTTGAAAAAGGGAGAGTTGTTATATTTGGTGGTATTGGGGCTGGCATGGGAAATCCTCTTTTCACTACAGATACAGCAGCAGCTTTAAGAGCTTCAGAGAGTAGGATCCTACTCTGCACACAAAATCTCTTTCACATCTTTTGTTACCTGTTGATCATTAGGCATTTTTTGCTTGTTCTGAAGGGAAATCTCACATTTTATGCTCAATTGTTGTGGACAGTAAATGCTGAAGCATTACTGAAAGGTACCATTGTTGAGGATGTCTATGACTCCAGAAACAACACCAATAACATGACTTTTGAGCACCTTTCATTCCAAGAGTTCGTTTCCAAAGGTGTTTCCTCTATGGACATGATGGCAGTAACATTCTGTGAAGAGAATGGAATCCCTGGTACGTTGTCGTCGTCGTTCCTAATTTCCATATTGTGAGGGATGAATGTTTCTCTATTGCTAAATTGTCCTTTCCTGCCCTTCCAGTCATGGTCTTTGATCTAAACGAGCCCGGGAACATTTCTAGAGCATTATGTGGAGACCAAGTTGGTACCTTGATTGATCAAGCTGGAAGGATCAGCTGATGCATTTGAACATCTTGTCCTTGGTTCTGCATGCTGTTGAAAAGCAGAAGTTCAAAAAATATGATGGTCATCAGTTATTGCCTGGAAACAATGTACCATGTGCACCCAAACTAACCAGTCGTTTGGGTTAATCATCTCCATCCATTTGAGGCCTAAATGGGTTTCAGCAAGCCTTTGTTTTTAATTTCAAGCTGCTGCATGTGAATACAGAAGGTCGTGGATTGGAGGTTTGTTCATTGCCTTTGGCTAAGTTTAGTGGCAAAGTATGTTAAACTGCCTCGACTAATTGTCATCTCTTCAAGTCTGCAGGGGTGACTATTCTTGTTGATACAGGTTTAGAGGGCATGATTGCCCTGTATGGTTCTCCCTCTATTTATTCTCTGTAAATGGTTTTGACACCCCATATCATAAAGTTAAATTGTTCTTGATTTGATGGAGAGTCCGTTCTTATAGAAAAACAGAGATCAAATGCAGAATGTGTTTGACAGCGATGATCCATTTTATTTTTTAGTCCTAACAATCATGCAGTGCACTGAATGCTATATTTGAAAGTAGAGTACTTGGTAAGAGCAGTGAGACTGGGCAGTACCCTTATCCCCAACCTCCAACCGCCGCCCCCCCCCCTCCTCACTAATGATGTAGGAGACTAGGTTTCAAAGATGGAGATACCAGCACGAAGTTTCGTGGACAAGAATGAGAACAAACAGAGACTGGTATGGAAGACTGCTTTTTCGATGAGAAGGGTGTCAATTTGCAGATACTAAATACTGTAACAGTACTGAATTATTGTACCATCTCATTTGGCATGCTTTCGGAATGATTAAATGGCCTTTGTTTTTTTGGAATAATTAAGTACATTAAAAGTAGTGAAGGGAGAATGTGACCCCAAAGAGAAATTGTAAACCCAAAAGGTAACAAAAGCCCACAAAGGATGCTTCCGAGGCCTCTGCGTTACAATTGAAAGCCGACATGGGCCAAAGACAAAACATTGAAGCCCAATACAACAAAGGGCCTATCTCATTTCTTCATCTTCTCAGCCGCCAAGAGAGCACTGTCATCAAGAGGGAAGCTATAGCGGTGGGGCATTGGCCTTGCGGAGGGCCAAGGCCAGGCATGCAGCTAGCCTAGCAGAGGTGATAGCCACGATGGAGGGTGTTGGCTTTGCGGAGGGCAATGGTGAAGCAGTTGTTGGCCAAGCACGGATGGTGGCCTGATAGGCTATTGGACATGTAGCAGGTAGCAAATCGGCGTTAGCCTAGCAAGCCAGGCATTTCAGGCGATGGCTGGTGGCAGTGCAAGATGGCAACTGGAGAGAGAGTAGGCGAATGAAACTGGAGGGTCCAAGTTGTTGGCTGAGTGGGAAACCAGATGTGCCTAGATAGGCCTAGCGGGGATGGTGACCTACGGACTGACAACCAAGTCATAACCCAATCGACGATGCCCCATCCAAGGATGAAGAGAGAGAGAGAGAGAGAGAGAGAGAGAGAGAGAGAGAGAGAGAAGGGAGGGTGAGCGTTAGGGGAGCGGCAGTGGCCGTTGGAGATTCTATTAGGGTTTTTGTTTTTGTGCCAGTGCAATTTTTCGCAGCCTTTAATCGCTTTCTAAATCTAAGTATGGAATGATCGACTAAATGGTTTTTTTTTTCTTGGTACAGTATTGGTATCTAAGACAAAATTGTTCTGTATGTATCGAATAATACTAAAATCGCATCAAATTATTTATTTATATAATTAAAAAGGCCAAAAAAAATGGTATAAGTATTGTACAGAAATCATATTTGGGTTGAATAAAAAATTTTATTTATATTGAATAAAACCGTATTGAAATCATACTTAGTTGAAAACGTATTGTACCAAACAATATCAATTTTTTTTCTTATAGTATGGATTTGGTTTCTACTCTAGATTTGTAGTACCGTATTAAAATCATACCGAATACCAAATACTATAGCAGTTGACACCCTTAAATGAGGGGTATGGAAGACTTTCATAGTGTTATTAATTCACCAATTATTTTGAGGCCTGAAAATGCCCCGATGGGTCTTTGGTTTGGTCAATGTTCAGTCGAAGTAAGGTCGGGCCAGCATTTTATTACAAGACATCATTGTAATTTATTAATGAAACCAAATCAACCTGGCCTTGCATAAATTTTTCAACTGAATCTTAGGTTGCATGACGTGCACTAGTCTTGTTAGGTCATAGGAAACAAGAGTTTCCTATGCAAAGGAGAAGAAAAAAAGGTGACAAAACAAGTGAAGTTCAACACAGATTTACAGAGAGAGAGAGCCCCAATGGGGTAGTCATGTTGACAAGGGACCTTCGCCTCAGAAAGCTTGTGGTTCTAAGTTCGATTGCTTTCAGTGAAAGTTGGATGATTCTCAAGCGGTTGCAGGATTAATATGAGTCCACAAGACTAATTAGGCCGAAGGCTTGAATACCCATTGTTAGCAAAGAGAAAGAGGTCCTTGAGTAAGGGAATGAAGAATGTCATAAAAAGGATGGTGATGGGCATCGCTATGACCCATCCATTAATCTTAGGTAGCTATTCCTTGTCTTACTAAGAAATTTTCCTTAATGCCCTTATTTAATCATCAATGCATTGCCCTTTTAAGAAGATGAACATCATCCATCTCCTATGATTGAATCAGACCAACTAGAGAATCTTTTTTTAACCTTAAAACCCGTGGAGGCTGAGGAGGAACAGCTCCATGGGAGATCATGAAGATTATTATTTGGAATTGTCAGGGTTTAGGGAGGGCTCCAAAAATTCGCTCTCTATTACACCTCTTTCGCGTAGCTAAATCTAATACTATTTTTCTGATTGAGATGAAGAGTCAAAGAGATAGGATTGAGCAAAAGGTTATATATACACTCTTCTTATTCTGATAGGTTTTTTTTTTTTTTTTCCGGACCAACATATTATCTATCTAATATAGCATGGTCAGGGACTTCCCAGATCACTAAAACAAATTGCATTTTTGGCGACAGAAAAAAATTGTCACAAAAACCAAAATTTCTATCGCCTATACTATCATCGATGGAACATATATCCGTTGTCAATCTGTCGCTAAAATGCCCGTCACGCATGTTAGCGACGAAAATTTTGTTTTTGTCAAACAATCTGTATTACGTGGCAGTTAAAAAATATCTGTCATTAAAAATGTTTTCTTAGGCAACGATCCGAAATTCTGTTTGTTAATGCATTTATATAAGGTGACAATATATTTTTCCGTCGTTAGTAATAGTATCTTAGGTGACAGATTTTGTAACTTCCGTCGCCAAAAAATGTCATCATTTTTTTTACCTGTAATTACATTCCTACATTGCTCATTTAAAAAA
>NW_024868125.1:115244-183993 GCF_013358625.1 Macadamia integrifolia
AAAAAACATCTACAATTCAATACCTTCGTTCAATCTAAAAAAGTGTACTATAGTATTCAAAAAATTCATCATCTTTCATTATACTTTCAATAGATCAATATATATAATAACTTCATTCAATTGTTCACTACTTCAATTCACCAATACAAAAAAAAAAAAAAAAAACTCCATTGTTGTTGTTATCCACATTCTCAAAGAAACATAATTTGCGACAAGTTATTCCAATGTCATCTTTTGCAATACCACCTCTCTTAGCTGGAACTTTGAAATTTCTACTTAATTTCATTGTACCTGACATAAATAAATGGGAGCAAAATGAAAATTCTCTTAGCTTCTTACTTCATTTGTACTTGAAAGAAACAAATACGAGTATCAAAACTGTCTTATTAATTGACTAATTTGAAAAGTAAAACCTCAATGGTGACTCTTGCTCTCTGTAGATAGCCAAGGCCCACATGTCTATCCCTATGTTTCTTTTATTTATTTATTTATATATCATTGGATCTTCAAAATATCTTTCTGAAATATTATCAATAAGATTAAACATATCTAAAGAGAATGATGAGTACAAAACATTGACACCAAACTTAATTGTGACAGGACGATTTTGTAACAACCTAATAATTCAAATATCATAAAATGAGTTTCACATCATAAATAGTGAGATACAATGGACCATGTTTCAACAAAGACTGAAGTAAAGGGGAAAAAAAAATGAAAAAAAATAAGGAAGAACAAAAATCTGAAATATAATAAAACAATGCATTATCGTATGGAAGCACCAAGCTCTCACCCCTATAGTTAATGATAAAGGGGAAAATGTCAATTTCAAAAGAATAAAGTAAATTTTGCATGAGTTTCATTTTCCTTAAGATCCATTAGACCCCACTATGGACAATTTCCAACTATAAGCATAAAATGATTTCACTCCAAATCAAATTATATATGCAAATGGATTTGATAATTTTTGAAAGTTAGCCCTTGATCATATTGGTGATAAAATATTATGGCCAAGTATTTGGTTCATATTTCATCTCTGACTTGTTACTATATAAGGAAGAATTGAATGGAATAGAAAGATGATATAAACTGATAATTCATTTGTTAACAATATACCTATTATTTTGAAGATTGTATCCTTATGAAATTCGTAAATTCTAGCATCTGGCAGTGCATTTCAGCCATCTTTGCGTCCTGCTCATATATTTTCTTCTTGTTGAGAAATCATCTCATTACACTTAGAGATTTTCTCTCATTGCTGAGAAATCTTCTCTTTCAAATGGGAATTCTCTACTCTCAGCTCTTCAAATTGTTGGGCACTTTGCTTGACACGCATTGCCTCTTTATATTACCGACTTTGATTGAGGTGGGATGTGAGACTTTCTTGATTATTGCTTTATTATTTATAGTTGTAGTTTTGATAATTTTTACAAAAATTGAAACTGATTTTACGCTTACATAGAGATCGACTGGGGTGAAATGAGGGTATTGATCACACTTGAATTCTGAACTTGTTTGTATTTATATATATATTTTTATTTTTGGATGACTTTATTGTTATTTAACTCTCGCCTTATCAAAATTGGCATTATAATGTTAAGATGAAGATTGGTTCATTGGACTTTTTCTAAGTAGAATTATGGACTACTAAATGACGTAACTTACTCTCGACAAGATCTACTAATTGTTATTTGACATTTGGGAGGTATGACTTGGTCTTTAAGAGGTTGAACACTAGATAGCTTCTATGAGTTTCTGTAAGTTGAGTGGAGGTAATGTGGTACTATGACACATTGGTCATTCATAGATAATATTGTGAATTCATTGTTTAGTTTATTTTGAGTTATTATATGTACTTATACGACAGTATAAATGTAACAATGTAAGTATGTGTGGTATAATTATGTTTTTGTTTTCTTGAAATTTTTTACATTATATTATATGTATTTCCTATTATTGGTTGTATGATCGTGATTTTTTAAATCTGTTTAGTGTGGTGGGTCTACTTACTAAGTTTCTTCTCAAAGTCTTATCCTTATAACTTACAGATGACATTGGTGATGATTTTTGTGGAGAGGACGTGAGTGATAAACCTATTGTTGATCAGAGAGAGGACATTATTTATGAACTTGAAAAAGACAATGATTTTTATTTTTAGATGATGCAGACTTTGAGTTAGACTTTGAAGACGTAATTTAATTCAACATTACTTTGAGTTTGAATTTTGAAATGGATAGTTAAACTTTGAATTTTAATATTATATTAGTTTAATTAACTCTTGTTTGCACTTATGCTATGTATGGATGTTACTCTGGTTCATTATCGCCTAGAACTTAAAGATCATATAGACCGTTGATGTTTGAAAATCCTAAGCCAGGTTTGGAGCAATCACAGAACAAGTGAAACACTAATTTTTCATTTAATTCATCTTTCAAGATCTAAAATGTTTGTTTGTAAATAAAGGGATCGTGTTATTATTACTTATTATATTTTGACTTGTAATTTTGACTGACTCTAATCAGGTCCAATTAGATTCTCTATGATGGATGATGATCAAGTGAGGGAGGTCTCTAAGAGTAAAAGAAAGAAGTCTATGAGGACGAAAGGTCAACAGTTACGTTGGATAGAGACAATGGACAATGCCCTTATTAATCTCCTTGTTAAAGGATTAGCGAAAGAGAATAATTGTGACAAGACTTTACAGACCTAATATTCACTTTGTTTCATAGGCATTAATCGCACAATTTGGTAGAGATATCACAATAAAATATAAGAAATAGATTAAGGACCATAAGAAAATAGTACATGATACTCAAAGACTTAGTAGGACAAAGTGGTTAGAGGTGAAACAACGAAACCTAAACTCTCATGGTTGATAACCAAGTTTGGAAGGAAACATATTCAGGTATTGATAACTAAATCAATGAAATTACATAGTTTGTGTTTTGTGGTGTTGGCGTTGTTATTGTCCACTGATTTATAAGGCCATAATCATGCTTCAACTATTCAGCAATTGATTTTTACATCCCTCTTTATATTTTGAGAGATAGCTCTTCTTTTTTAATCTTATGAACATTATTTCTCTCTCTCTCTCTCTCTCTCTCTCTCTCTCTCTCTCTCTCTCTCTCTCTCTCTAAGTTGTGGTTAAAAGACAGTTTAGTCTTAGGCATTAACCTAGCTATGTATATGTGATGTATGTTTGATTTTTTTTTTTATAACGATATGCTTAAAATTCTTATAGCTATGTATATATGATGTATGCTTGAAAATTTTATTGACTTAAAAATACTTCACAAGCCCATCAGAAACAAAGGGATTTAGATCCATGAGTCACCAAAAATATGAAAATGACAATTGTGATTAAAAATGATCAACCTATAGGTAGTTTCAACAAAAAATGATTTGGCCGAATAAGATGATGATGCCAATAATCATGCGAGTGACAGTGTAAGACCTTCTTCCAGTGACCATAACTATGACTATGCAATGAAAACGTTAGCTTCCATCCACCCAATAGAACCAAGGGCGTGTGAACCAAAAGATAGGTCTTCATCTAGAAAACATGGAAAGAAACCCTGTGTGGATGAGGATACAGTGCGTGTGTTGGGTGTGATGACCTCAAAGATAGAAAAACTAGCTAGTGCATAGATTCAAGGAGAGGACTCTGCCTCTGCATTTTCTGAGAGGCTCTACAAAGAGGTGATGGAGGTAGATGCCTTCAATGCTGACATTTTAGATAACGTTTTTGGGGTCTTGAACAAAAAGGACGAGTTGGCTAGAGGCTTTTATTACAAGGGATGATATGGGAGATGTAGAATGATTGAAAAGTGGTAGTTGATAGTTTGAAGTAGGGACCAGTTGGACAATTTTGTTGGATTTAAAGTAATTATATCTTATCTGAGTTTACTATTTACATTTTTATAATAGAAATATTTTTTCTTTTTCTGGTTCAGAACACATGAGTGTTTAAGACTTGTATTTTTACTTTTCAAATGATTGTTTACCTTGATACATTTTAGTTTCTTGATCATTTGCTTTTTTTAGTACCAATATTACAAGAAGAAAAACACACATATATGTAGTCAAAGTTATGTTTCTACGATGGGTCAGACTTGAAGATTCCTATTTTAAGTTGTTATATCTGTGTATTTTGGTTATTTTTATGAAGTTTGAATATATTCCAATTCTGGTTCACATAAGTTATTTTAGTTTTTTATTGGATAAAATTTATAATAAATGATCTGATGATATATTTTTTCTGAGAAATGGTCTGCTGATATAAATCCATTTTTTCAGTCAGCAACTAAAAGGGTTTGAGACTTGCTAGCATGTTGTACCATGAGATCAAGCTTCCCTGAGTGCATTATATCATGTAATATCCTATTTGTAGACCTTACCCAGACAGAAAAAAAAAATTGCTAAAATGACTACTTTGTGGTCATATTGATAAAATTTTACTCACAAATCTATGTTTTTAGAAGTAGGAAAATAATACTTTCTTTTTCTAGAAAATCTATATGAGTGTGTTGTAGGAAGCGAGGACATTCACTTGACTTCTTGTGATTAACTGCATTAGTTTGATTACTTTCTGCTGCAGTCAGTGGCATCACCTTTCCCTGTTTGGATC
Organism: Macadamia integrifolia; assembly: GCF_013358625.1. NCBI lineage: Eukaryota > Viridiplantae > Streptophyta > Magnoliopsida > Proteales > Proteaceae > Macadamia > Macadamia integrifolia. The sequence goes on from NW_024868125.1 coordinate 119,872, forward strand.
AATCAGCTTGTATCCTCTTTACCTTGTCTCATAGCTCCTGTCATTGGATTTTTAACATTATCTTGAAATCAGTTTCTATTTGGTTTACCCTTTATTAAAAACCCAACTTTGTATTTTTATTTCTTTATGTCAACAGGTGATAAGTTATTTTGGTTATCTACTGATGGGTTCTATTATTGGATCAAAGAATTTGAATTTTATAAGTGAAACAACACTACAAGTTTTATCCAAGTGATGTAGGAGTGAGTATGACTGGGTAGACCCATTCTTGTAAAATATTTGAGTTTAATTCCTACAAAATTCTAATATTGCATGGGCTTGAAAAAACATTTGAGAATTTAGGAATTAATCCAAAACAAAGCAGCAAATACATATATAGTATAGAGCTATCCCAACTAAATGCATAAATAGACTTGAGAGGGTATTTGAGACTGTTCGGTCATGTGTCTATGCAGAAATAGGGAAAGATAAAAAAACTAAAAACTATGTTTTACTCAAAGGTGATAAGCTATTTTCCTGTGGTTGTTTTGAAAAGTAATAGTGATGTTTCATTGATTCTTTAAGATGAGATTATGCTCCTAGCAATGAAGATTCCACTTAAATAGAGATGCAAACCCAGTAATTATGAATAGGTAGAAAACATTGGTTTGAAGATTATAAATTTTCATTTAAATGAAGTAAAAGTTATTGACATTAATTTTTCCTACTGATAGATCGCATTATTTCATTATGGTTATAGGATTTTTCTAAGGATTATTTCATCATGGTTGCGGGTTTCTTTTAGGATTATTTCATTATGGCATGAACTAGATATCTTATTGATTTTTTTTTTTTTTTTTACAATATAATTTTCATAAATATTGGTTATAGTATCAAATATGATAATCGATGATACATTCATAATTATTTTGGTTAAGTATGAGTGTAAAGGCATTTATGTAATTATTAGTATTATAGTAATATTTTACAACATATTTTACCTAGTTGAAATAAACATTGAAAAATTTGTCTAACATGTAACTTTACATCAGAACAAATGGAGCCTTAATATAATTTTCTTTTTCTTTTCTTTTCATAAAAAAAAAAAGGGATTTTTTTCTTGTATCACTCTTAAAAGTATTCATAATTTCCTATAAGCACTAGGATTGAAAATAATATCTACCGCACCCTTATTGTCTAACACTGTTAACTTAAAATGTGAAAGTGCTATTTTGACCCTTCTATTAACTTTAAAAAAAACATATTTTTCCACCATTGGAAACCTTTGCAAGGGGGAGCTTATACCACTGCAAGAACGATTCTAGATGGAAGCTCCTCTTTTGTTCCTCCTCGTTCGGACTGTAATTGACCTCCCAACCACCTTCATCTCCATTTCCATCTCCTTCTCCTTCTTCTCCATCCATTTTGCTTTTTCGGTTGTCTATTCATCCAACGACCTCTGGGCTTCGAAAACCTCTCCACACAGTTCATCTTCTTCTCCTTCTACATTTTACTTCAACACTTTCCCAATTCAATACCTACCTCTCGATTCTTTACCGAAATCATTTCCTCACCCATTGCATTAAAAAGAAGCGTTTGAGACGAGTTTGAATCCAAGAGATGGGTTGGGAAGTTCCCCATAGAACGAATTTCTTTAGTTTATGTTCAACAGAGGCAACCTGAATCTGGTTAACCGAGCACAATTGAACCCGATTGTATCCAATCCATTAGGATTTCACTCATCTCTCAACCTCGCGAAGAAGAATGAAGGAAATTCCTCTTAGCTTGAAACGAAGAAGAAGGCAAGGAATTAGGAGGAGAAAATCTTAAAATGAAGAAGAAAGTAGAAGATGTTAGGGAAGAAGAAGATTTTCACAGAAGAAGAAGTAGATCGGATTTTCAAGATTAGGGTTTTGGCTACAGTTTTTTAAACTCTTCGATTATGTTCTAAAATCTTCTTGTTGTACAGAAGAAAGCCTTAAAGTTGATATGTAGAAGAAGTAGACTAGATTCTTCATATACGTAATGCTATGATGTTGATATGACTTCTATAAAGCTTTCAGGGTTCATCATCAACACCTACTATTAACAATTTTTTGGAGCCAACTTTCAGTCATGAATTTTTAGTTCATATTCTTCAATCTCAGTGTGTACCAAATTTTACACTTTCTATTGCTATCTAGATAGCTTTCTGCACAATGCAGCAATGTCATGGACGTTTTGATTCATTTATCTATTCATAATCTGTTTATTTATACTTTTTTCAAAGTTTTCATTCTTCAAGTAATGGTTGGGCATGAATGGATACTGGTATCTACCACAACGACAAATCCTTAATTCATCTAATATGAAATCTTAGATACCCATCTGCAAGATGCAAAAATCTCCTTCCCTAATCTCTTCTACTTTCTTCTTCGTTTCTAGATTTTCTCCTTTTCTGCTTCATTCCCTTCTTCAATTCAGGTTGGATTGGTTATAATCAGTCAACCCTGCTGACTTAGATACCTAAGGGTAGTTTGGCTATTTAAATAATAGTAAACTATTGACATCATTACTTAACGATTCTCCTCTACCGAAATGGATTTATTAGAAATTTTCTTATGAAAGTGAAGGACGTAAGAGATCTTTTTTCAAATTCTAGGGGTTACAAGAAGTTATGAATATCTTTAGGGTTGGTTACAAGAAAAAATCCCAAAGAAAAAAATGTCGTTGCGTGCTTCAAATTCTATATATAAATCCACCACTCCAATCCCCAATATGCCAACTAGACCAATGGACGAACCAAAGAGGAAGAGGAGCTCATCTTCCCCTCCATGGTCTGTTCTCAACCCCTATGACAACAACAGTTAGAGGAGTAAGATGCCTCTTCAACTGCAACGTGGAATAATCATTGGAAATGGATTAAATTTGAATAGAAGAAAGTTTCCTCAAAAAGCAACGCTTTTTCTATACAAATCTCATCCAAACTAGGATCTATCAACGCCAATACTGATCTGGAATGTGGATCGGCTCGATTCGGCTGCTCCGAATTATAGAACCATAGGTCTAATTGATTAATTAGTATTACCCAACCTGCATAGCCTCATTACCCTCATACGCCAGCGAGCGCCACTCTGTTCTCCTCCTCCCGCCTCTTTAATATTTTTTTAACTTTTATAGTTAATATTTAATTAATAATAAGTGCCAATCCGGAGCTCCAACAATGAATATAATAAATATAAAGGTCTAAGACAATTGTAGAAAAATACTATTTTAAACAAATTTATTTTAAATTTAAGAGAAAAAAAAAAAAAAAAAAAAAAAAAAAAAAAAAGAAAAAAAAAAAAAAAAAAGAGAAAGAAGAACAAGAGCGTTGATAGAGTGAAGGGTAAAAGTCGTCTGCTACAGCGAGCGTCGGCTTTTTCCAAATTTCTAGGTTCAGCTCCTTATCTCTCTATCTCTCGCTCAGGTGATCATATTAGTCTTCTGTCTATCATCTTCTTCTCTTTCGGTGATTTTGGCGTAACATTCTAGGGCAGAGTGGAATTGGAGAGTCTATTCAGGAGATCTCGGTTGTCTTCAATCGGATCTGAGCTGAGACACGAGAGGATAGAGAGGAGAATAGAGGATTCGTGTCTGGTGAAGCTTTTCGTGTTTGATCCCTCACTGGATCTGAGAGGAGATGGCCTTATCTGGAATGAGAGGTCTCTCCGTCTTCATTAGCGATGTTCGAAATTGCCAGAACAAAGAGCAGGAAAGGCTCAGGGTTGATAAAGAGCTTGGCAACATTAGGACTCGTTTCAAAAATGAAAAGGTTAGGATTTTCTTATATTTTTCTGTCTCCCTTTTGTAAAGAATTGCCGTTGATAAGCGTCTCTTCGGCTTTCAATCCCTTAACTACTTGCTGAAGACAATTGAATGTTCGAAATGGCTGGTATTTCGAGGTTTATGACTCCGTTGAGACTATTATGGTAGCTCAATTGTGTCTGGGTTTTGGGTGGTGTGTTTTTTCTGGTTAGGTTTTTGATGGAGGTCGCATGGCTTTATTTCATGTCATTGACGCAACCTGAAACACAACAACAGTAAGAACTCAATTCATTTTGGCAATGCCAGTGATCTCAAGCAGCGGCTCATTTGTTGCTGACTGGTAGTTGGAGTTAATGTTCAGTCACTGCGTTTGAAATTGCATACAGAGGCCTTTGATCTTGTTGGACACTTCCTTGGGGATATCTAGCTTATGCCATCGATGTCCGTTTATTATGTCCCATGGTTCAAATGACCAAGGACGAAAGAGAGCAGGGTGGTCTGACCCTGTAGAATTTTATGTATAGAAGGTGCAAGCTTAGCCCAGTTGGTAAATTCTGTGTGTTTTGGTAGTGCAGACAATCTACCCTTTGCCTTGTGTCTGCCGAGACAAGAGAGAGAAAATGATTCTGAGACAAAGAACATGATTTCCCAGGAAAGCAAACTATTTCTCGTCCTTGCCACCTGAAAACTTTGCAGGTTGACACAGAAGAGATAAACTCCTCATAAATAACCCTCCTGAAATGTGATTGAATGAAACCAGCTGCATGTTGCACATTTCTGAAATTTTTATTTATTTTTGTTCTTTTCCTTTGCTTTTCTTTTCTTCTCTTTTCTTCTAGTTCTCCTGTACCAGTCTGGTAATATTAAGACAATGTCCACTGTGCTTTACAGAAAATTTAGACAAATTAAATTCATTAAACACTCAATGGTGGGGAAAAAAAGAAGATGATGATGGTGCAAATCTCTTCTAAGAAACCATTAGCTAACCGGCCTTTACAGCAGCTGAATAAAATGGTTATATCACTCACACAATGCATCCATATACTGGCGTCTTAACATTACATGGAAGGTCATTATCTGTCCTACTTAGAAATAGAAATTTAGTTTCCATGGCATGGATCTTCCATGAATCACATTCGAAAGTGGGTTTTGATAATTCCATCAAACGGGTACTCATGAGTGCTATAGTGCACCCCTGACTTAATAAACAAATCATGATCTTTTCCCCGATTGTTCTATCAAAAATTAAGTCTTACCTTCATTATGTTTATAATCCATTAACCAGAACTTTAACACTGTCACTTAACATATATTATAGTTACCTAATTCTCTAGAGTACCCATTGTGAACTCATTTGGCACATCTTGTTGCTGAATCTGGTTATTCATAAGACATTTGGCAAATTGCAAACTGTGGAAATTAAAATGAACCTCAAGTCACTATTGTTCAATCCCTTACCAGTTCTCCTTTGGATTCTGAAAATCTATAGTGATTCAGCTTTGTTGTTCTTTTTGACAGGGTTTGACACCTTATGAGAAGAAGAAATATGTTTGGAAAATGCTCTACATATATATGCTGGGATATGATGTAGATTTTGGTCACATGGAATCTGTGTCTTTAATATCTGCACCAAAGTATCCAGAAAAGCAGGTAGAAGCATCTCTAAATTGATTTGTGACATGTTAGGTGAATTTGGAAAACTTTCGATCAAGGCTCATATTTTAGAGATAATTATCCTAAATTCTAACATTAAAGTTTCTTTTGTCTTAAATATATTTTCACATTTATACTTGCTGGAAGGGTTTAGGGACATAAAAAAGTAAGCAGCAGGGAGGATGGGAGAATGGGAAGGGAGTAACAAGACATTATAAGGGGAAACTAAAAGAAAAAAAATTTGTGGGTAGGCAAGAGAGGAAGGAAGAAAATTGGAGGGCTAAGAGGATACGAAGAGGAATGAAACTTGATGGACCTGGTTTGCTACGCAGTCATGCAGCTGCTCTTTTTTTTTTCTTCTGTTTTTATTGTTTTTGGGCTCAATCTTCTGCTATGGAAACCTTTTTGTACACTTCAATCTTACCTTCGATAGACTTAAATTTCCTCCTCTGTGCACATCAATCTTCTTCAGGCTTCAACATACTCTTACCTCTTCCTTAGGGTTCTATTGGTTGGAAATTGAAAAACAAAGTAGAGTTGTAAAGGCATCGCCTAGGCTTCTAAGCACCTTCTTGGGTCCAAGGCGACAACAGTCTTTTTTGATGCAAGAAAACCGCTGCCTTGGATGCCTAGATGTCACCTTGTGACTACACATCTTATTTTATACCATTTCTTTTTATATTTCACAAGTTTACGTTGATTTATGTATATTGTTTTGTTTTTTAATAAATATTCTTATATTATATCCAATTCTTTGTTTATAGTTTATAATATGTTGGTTTTCACATATTAGATTGTTACAAGCATAATCATATCACATTGCATTGATTTGGCTTCTATGTTACAATACACACACACACACACACACATTCACACACGCTTATTGGAGTCGGCCACATGGATCCATGCAAAGACCAAATAGGAAAAATGATAGTAAAAGGAAAATAACACAACATCAACAAGCTTTAATATAAACATAATTATATAAAATTATCATTGATATATTGCATATGTAAAGAGTTTATGTTGATTTATGTTTTTTTTTTTTAATTTTTTTATGAATATCCTTATATTATATCAAATTATTTATTATATGTTGATTTTCTCATATTAGGTCGCTACTCGCATTATTATATCTTATAGCATTGATATGGCTTCTATTTTGTAATTTAAACATAAAGGAAAAAGAACCTTGCCGGTCTGGTGCAGGAAACACCTAGACACAACAGGCTTGCAATGATCGCGCTGCCCCCATCCCTGCGTGCGCTGAAGATGCTCCTGCTTGTGCTTTCATTGGCCCCCACGTTTGGCGTTTCCTGTGCCAGACCGGCAGGGTTCTTTCGCCCAAATATAATTATGTACAATTATCATTGCTATATAACATATAATGCACATGGCAGGCACCTTGTTGCCTATAGGTGCCTCCATCGTTTCGGTCGCCTAGTTGCCTTGACAATCTATGTAGCCGACCACATTAAGCTGGGATAAGGCTGAGTTTGTTGTTTGTTGTTGTTGTTGTTGTAGTTCCCTTGACAACTATGAAACAAAGGACATATGCAACAACAATTGTACAAATTAAGAGCTAGAACATGTAATTTGACTGAAAATCCCTCAGAGTAATAAATATTTATAGTCTAACAACATAATTGGCAACTCAAAAGAATAATAATGATGACAAGAAAAGCAAAAAGGTTCCAGGCATTGGTAGGCTCAAAACCAAAATATTCCATGAAACCATGAAATTTTGGTCAGGTTTTGGTGGATGCTTTCGAGGTCTGATTGACCAAATTAGGTCCCAGAACTTCTAGGAAACCCTATTTTAGGCCCTGTAAACATTTTGGAGCCCTTAAATTGTATAAAAACACAACCAAAATGGTAGCTTGACTTCAGACCCTAGGTTGGTAGAATATGTTGTACGCTGCTGACTTGCTGTATACATTCCCTATTATTTCCTATTCCACGCTTGTATGGACTGGTTTGGACCTTCTTAACAAATGCTGCAAATTGTCGCTTTCAATATGATATACTACTGCGCGATAACGTGTCCCACACTTGTATGGGACTGATTTGGCCAAAAATCATAAAAAACCAAGTTTTCACACACCTTAGACTTGAAACAGTGAAACCAACGAATTGGTTTAAAATTTCAACCCATTTCGTTTGAAACTATGCATTTTATATTGAAGGTGGCGTGCCCAATGCATGAGGCTCCTGCTACTGCAGGGTTTGGGGAGGGTCATAATATACGCAGCCTTACCCCACTTCAAGGTTAGGCTTCCAAGTTTTCACAAACCTTGGACTAGAAACAGTGAAACTAACGAAAGGGTTGAAATTTCTACCAATTTTGTTTGAAATATACATTTTATATTAGAGGTTTGTATTGTTTTCTGCTCATTTCGTTCGAAACTATACGTTGATATCAAAGGTACTGAAACGATACCGAAATCACACATATTGTCAAAATTTCACCAAAAGCGAAATTCTATTGATACCTTGCACTTTTTACATATCGCATGGAGTTTCGTTTTGTCATCTCGCAAAACTGAAATATTTTGCGAAATTTCGGCAAGACCTTGAACATTGAAAAGAAAATAATTTTTGAATTCTAAAGGGATAGTAAAAAAAAAAAAAGTTCTGTGTGATAGAGGAAACCGCATAAAAGGGAAAGGAATTCCACTATATTCTTTAGAAGATGGTTCCATAGTCCATACGATAGTTGTCATTTGTCAAGGCGTCACCTAGGCGCCCAATCTCTTTCTTGGGTCCAAGGTGATGACGTGCGCTGTTTTGTTTTTTTAATGAATATGCTTATATTATATTCTATGCTTTGTTTATTATAAGTTGGTTTTATCATATTAGGTTATTACTATCATAATTATATCATATTGCAATGATATGGCTTCAATGCTTTGTATAAGTATAATTATATAAGATTATCATTGCTATATTATATATAGTCATATACTCTATGCCTAGGGTGCCTAGGCGGGTACTATCTTTTCGCCTAGGTGCCCCTCCAACGTCTTGGGTCACCTAGTCGCCGTGACAACCATTGTTCATACTGTATCACATGGGGTATGGGGGAAGAAAGAAACTGATGATGCAACTAAATGTGAATGCAACAGAATTTGTTTAGATGTTGCCATTATCGTTCTTTATCATTCTAATGCTGTTATATGTTGAGAGAGAATTATATGGTTTAGGATGGAGTTTTTATTTTATTTTATTGGAGAACTGATGTCTGTATGGTAGAACATCTGTTTTGCTTCTGTATACAGTTCCACTTCCCTCCATATTATTGAGGAATTTTTTTATTTATTTGTATTTAAGCTGATAGAAAAGTTTATTGCGTGAGAAGAACAAAAATAATAGGACCTAAAATTTGACAAGGGATGAAGGTTATGCAATAAAGAACTTAGTTCATTTCTCCCACAATGTAGGAACATGATTTCATGAGATGTTCTTCTTAGTAAACATACTTCATGCAGCATCGAGTTTTTGTTCATGGGTACCCATTTATCCACTGATTCTTTGTATTTTTTACCATCAATCTTTTGGTGAACTGTTTCTCGGATATGCAGAACATGACTGCTGCACTGACAAAGTATCTTTGTTATGCTAAATATTGCTGCAGGTTGGATACATTGTGACTTCATGCTTGCTTAATGAGAACCATGACTTTCTCAGATTGGCCATTAATACTGTACGCAATGATATTATTGGGCGCAATGAAACCTTTCAGTGCTTGGCATTGACCATGGTATTAACAAAGCTGTTTGGTTGTTGATTTGATGGATTTTCCCATTTTATGTATAATTCCTTTTCACATTTTATAGTTATCAAAATGTTTGCAAAAAACAGGTTTATGCTAATAAATGAGACTGTAGATTTCATGCACAAGTGCATAAATAACATATCTTTTCTCTTCTTTTATTCTCTTAGAACCTTTACGTTCAAGTGATCTTGGGATGTAGAGGAAACTTCAGCAGAGCAGACTCTGCAAAATTATCAAACTCTTGGTTTATGGTTTATGGTCCAGCGAGAAAGAGAAGCACAATGAACAAAGGAAATGTGCAAGGAACTCCCCTCTCCCCCTCACCTATACAGAAAAAAAAGAAAACGAAAAAAGAAACCTAATGTTTAAATAGCTGGGTTTTGAACTTTAGATATGGCAAAGTTATGGAAACCTGGCTCAATTAGTTAGGATTCGGTATGGAGATTATAAGCATGGTTCATTGTCTCGGAAATCTCAACCCGAATTTTTTGGACATTTCGGTGGACCCCGAGGCGAAACTTAGTATTTGGAAAATTTGGGCCCAGAATTCTAGCAATAAGCCAGAAAAAAATTACCTGGTTTTGACCAGGTTTCGGAAATTTTGACCTAAATTTCGAAACCTGGTCGAAACCCGAGATTTAGAACCTTGATTACAAGTTGCATTGAAAATTGGCACATACTAGATTCATCAAAAGACTTGAATATTAAATGTTAGGAGTTAGTGTTTAGGATATATAAGTGGCTTTGACGGTTTTCAAAGATAAGACAGTGTAATACATTAATGAAATAACTCAAAAAGTTGCATAAAGACTGGATAAAGAGGGAAAAAGAAATCTTTAAAATAAACTGCTTATTAAATGGGCAATTAGTACTCCTTGCGAATCCACAGGGAACTAGTTCTTCTGAAACAAATCACTATGCTTGAGAAAAGTTGCATGAACCAATTCGTTAACCGAAACATATGACTGTAGATGTATAGAATGGGATTATAGACTTAAATCTTGTTTCACACTGAAATTTAGGCAGTTACATCTCAAGTTGCATAAAACTTGTGGTACAACGTACAAAGAATTGAAATATAAATTATTAGAGTGGTGTCTGTATGGGGTGAGAGGGATTGACCATTGTATTGAGTGTTGGGTTGTATACTTAATCGATGCAGTTAGCCATTGATTTGATTAGGGTTATTTATGTCAATTTTAACTTTAATTTTATCTTGTTGCTGTTGGTTAATTAGGAGTCGTAGGTAGAAATTATGGTTAGAGTTGATGTTTACTTTAATTATGGTTAGAGTTGATGTTTACTTTAGAGTTGATGTTTACTTTCAGTTTCAGAACAGGAATAGGACTCTTTGTTTAATTCTATATAATAGCTTCAAAAATACCTAATAATTGGGATTTAGATTTGATATTTGGAATATTGAAGAAAACGGGAATTACCTCTTAGCTGTGCAGTAGTTCGTGTTCTCTTCTCTCTCGTACTTTCTCTGGTTCATCTTTTATCGGGTCAGATTTCATCTTATAACCTCTTTCTTTCTCTTTATCTCCTTTTATTTCAGCTTTCCTTAAAACCTATACAGTGTGCTCTGTTTCTGGGTGACCTAACAGTCCCCGCATAAGTTGATCAACTTCCTTGAAGCAGTTCATCCTGAGATTTTGGGTGAAGGAAACCTTTCCATTGGCGACCCAAAACCATAGGTATTCAGCTCCTAAATCCTTTTCTGGTTGAGAGAGAAAAAACCTGCAACTAGAACTAAATCTTCTTATTTTGCCAGTATAAATCTCAGTGGCTTTGTTTCACTTACAATTGATTGTCAGGTCTGGGTATTGCTTATATTTAGTAGTCCTCTGATTTAAGAATCTTTGCCCCAAGTTGCCTGTTGGTTGAAGTTGTGATGGAGGATTTCTGTTGATCAAAGCCAACCAGGTTACTGTTTGGTTGGAGTTCAGGTTGTAAGGTTGAACAAGGTTTAAGTCCTGGAATTACAAGCAACCGCCCACACTTAATATTAATACATATAGTCCTCATGTCTCAAAGTTATTTATGAGTTACACCCTTTCTCATTGTTATGCCAGATCTGTCCTTTTCTTTCAAGTTGATTCACTATTATGTCCTAAAGTCCTTTCTCTTCCAAAAGAGTCTTTACTTGTGCTTTGAATTTACAGAATCACGACCATTTTCTAGTAATTGGATTTAATTGTCTGGGTGGGCCGTGGGCCCATAAACAACTCTTACAATGCCTTTTTTTTTTTCCTTTCCAAAATCTCTGTACTCTGATGAAAAATGAAGCCAGACTCGAGTTTCGTGCAAAAAATAAGCTCTTTATCAGGTTTGAACCGATGGCTGATACTGTATGAAAGCTACATGATGGATCCGCATCATTAAGACTAACTAAATTATTTCAAAAGTGAACTCAAAAGATGAGATACAAAGGTAAGTAAGAATATCACCCAAATCTAGACTGATTAGTCTCAATTAAATTTCTTAAACACACAAAATTCTCAAGGTGGAAAATGTTTCCCATGCATCCAATTTACCATACGCCCGCTCACATGGTTTTTTCCCCTCTTCTTCCCTAATCATGTGGGCCCTGTGTGGATGATACTATTTCTCACACTGCCATTGGTGTGGTATGGGAGATTCCCCCTACATCGGCGGGCCGGCGGCTACCACTAGAGGAGAACGAATGGCTCTGGAATTGACTGGATCAGAGCAGATTCGTGGAGCTTCTCCATATAATCATTCGAATCGAATAAGGAATATTGTGGAGCAGAGGCATCCAAATCCGCTTCTCCACTTAGAGCTTAATCGGGGAATTTCTCATCTCAGTAGGAGCTTTCCAAAGAAATAGCTTAGTAGCCACATTAGCAGCCCTTGGGATGATTTTAGGTGCACATATTCTCCTCATCAGCCCCAAGTAATGAATCTGAATGCCTATCTGCAGCCGAATTTGTCTCATAAGACTTATCGGAAGAAACAATTGGATAAGAATCATATGCTGAATGAGCAGACGAAAGACCGTGGGGAACCCTCTCCCATCCACAAATTAAAGAGATACTGAACCGAACAGAGTATAAAGTCATATAATAGCGTTAAGACCGCTGCCCTCATAATTGAGCCTACCCTTCAAAAAAGGTCTATGCGATGGATCAGTGGTTGATCCCAAGTAGGCAACACTAGGCAGTCAGCCTTGATGGTCATATTCACTTTTGTCATCCTAGCAGCTTGAGTTTCTAGTGGTGTGGAGATTCCAGTGATGCAGAAGAATAGATCTCTTCTGTTTGGTATTACCATTCTTGATGACAATTGGTGTCTAGTATAAGAAACATGAGATAGTTCTCCATTACTGGCATTCGGAAATATAACATCCAGCTATTGCTTTATGTCATCCTTTGCTTAACCAATTCCCTTGAAAGTGACGTGGGGCGGGAAAGTGAAAATCCTGATTGCATTTAAGGATTGATTAAAAGTTTGCACTGCTAGAAAATTTATTTTGCTTCATGCAAGTGAGCTCGTAATACGCTTTCTGTATAGTTCTGATTTGCATCTACTTTCACCAATATCTTCTTGTGGTTCTCATAAAATGTTTTTCAAGGTTTTAATCAATATGATTAGTTAGCATGTGGAGCTTTGGTGATCCAAAGAAGAAAGAAGTGTTGTTGGGACTGGCAGGGACAATTCAACTGATTCAAATACTATTTCCTTTTTTGTCAAAAGAATAATGAAAGGAGAAAGAATTAATGTTACCCTGTGGCTAGATGCTTGTTGGTTGAATCTTACTGAACGATTTAAGGACGCTGTGGGTTATTGACCTTCCGTGGCTGCCACGTAAGCTGCCATGTGGCAGATGTAATGCCAGCCGCAGAGGCTTGGGTGTGTGAGTTACCAACAAACAATACCATATTTGCACATGCATATTACACTCACAGAGACTTGTTTATTTAGTGATTCTGTCTTATATTTTTATTCTTTTCTAACTTTATTGACTGGAGTATGTTTACAGGTTGGAAATATCGGTGGGAGGGAGTTTGCTGAATCATTGGCGCCTGATGTCCAAAAATTGCTTGTAAGCAAAAACCCTGCTTTCTCCTGTCTCTGTTAGCTTTGAATTGAATATTGATGATGCAGAGTGCATCTGTTTTGTCAGATGTCCAGTAGCTGTAGACCACTTGTCAGAAAGAAGGCTGCCTTGTGTCTTCTTCGCCTGTACAGAAAAAATCCTGATGTTGTTAATGTAGATGGCTGGTGAGTTTGAATTTTGTGTTCTATTTGAACATGCGTGTTTTCCACTCCAAGTTATTTTAATGTGTTCCGATTAATTCTGTTTCTCCATTTGCCTTTCCAGGTCAGATCGTATGGCACAGCTTTTGGATGAGCGTGATCTGGGAGTTTTGACGTCTGTTATGAGCCTTCTTGTTGCTTTAGTGTCGAATAATCATGATGCATATTGGAGTTGTCTTCCAAAATGCGTTAAGATCTTGGAGAGGCTTGCTAGGAACCAAGATGTCCCACAAGAATATACATACTATGGTATCCCATCTCCCTGGCTACAGGTTTGTGTATTTTCTTTTCTGTGCTCTCTATCCCGCTCTCTTCTCTACATCGCTCACATACACACTTTGGAAAACAGCAATTTTATTAGGGGAAGAAAAATGAATTCTATAAAGGGTTTTCAATATCCGATACTGAGAAAAGGTATCAAGATCCTTTCTTTACATGACAAATTCATTACTTGGTTGTCTCTGTTAGAATGCGGCCGAGTCAAAAGCTAATATTGTGTATCTACACCTCAGCTACAAGGCCCCTGAGGAAGAAGTTTCCGTCACTTCCCATATCTGTTAAGTTGAATAAATATTTTTTTGGAAGCAGTGGACAAGAGAAACCGTTTACAAATTCATTATCTCACATTAAAGATCAATCTCTATCCTGTTAGAATTGTGCATCGCTGACTCTCTGATCCCCTTTGTGCATCCAAATCCCATAGGGATATCACCTTTTTCATCTCTCACGATGCTGTCTATACTTTATTAACGTGAATAAATTAATAAGCTTGTGTTGGAGTCTCACATTGGAGGCTTCTGTTGTGGTTTTGCACTGTTCCTGACGTGATTGACAGATCTCTCGATGCTTTGGCTCATGGATCATGGCAAGACACCCTTAACAAATGTCAATTGACATACCAAAATGACTTTTATCATTTTTCCCCAGTTTGGAGCAAAACGTTTTTTTTTTTTTTGGTAGGTCATAGCAAAGTGACTAAGGTGTTAGAAAAAGAGATGCTCTCATTAAAGTCTTAGCTCATTGATATGATAATTCACATTTCCTTTGAGTTGTCTTAACTCATATTGCTAGCCATGCTATCTTACTTGGAAACTTTACTTGGTAAGTTAAATTGAAATATTGAATAAAAGTGATGCAGGACGACAGGTTCGAGAAATCTAATGCAATTCTTCCTTTGCTGTCCCGGTGCCTCCTTGCTGTTAATTGATGAATCCCATTTGTGTCTGAGGCTATAATTTAAGACAAAAGTGGGAACTTTTGGGACTGGTAGAAAAGGAATAGGGGAGAGGAAAAGGGTGCTGGCAAAAGAGGGAAGAGAGAGGGGGCTTGGCTTCACACCATCTTGGATTCACTCAAAGGTTTGCAGGAATCACTCATACTGCAGGGAGTGGGAGAATCTCCTAGTTTCAACATCATGTTCCTTGTCTTCCATTTCAAATGCAACCTTTCAAAACCCAAGTTGAAAAAAAAGAGAAATAACTCCCTGATATCTACTACCCCGGAAATAACTCCCTTACAACATTAGTACATAACAGTTTTGACATTAAATAAATTAAAATACAACAAAATATAACAAGCTACACATTCATCCCATTTGTGTCTGAGGCTATAATTTAAGACAAAAGTGGGAACTTTTGGGACTGGTAGAAAAGGAATAGGGGAGAGGAAAAGGGTGCTGGCATAAGAGGGAAGAGATAGGGAAGAGAGAGGGGGCTTGGCTTCACACCATCTTGGATTCACTCAAAGGTTTGCAGGAATCACTCATACTGCAGGGAGTGGGAGAATCTCCTAGTTTCAACATCATGTTCCTTGTCTTCCATTTCAAATGCAACCTTTCAAAACCCATGTTGAAAAAAAAGAGAAATAACTCCCTGATATCTACTACTCCGGAAATAACTCCCTTACAACATTAGTACATAACAGTTTTGACATTAAATAAATTAAAATGCAACAAAATATAACAAGCTACACATAAATAAATGGAATAATGCATCTACACAAGAGACATCTAGCCACAATGAAGTGATATGTTGCTGTGTACTTCGGATTCTCCTTTGATATGTCTGAAATCCCTGGATGATACCCTCATCAAAAAGGAAATTTTAGATCCCTTCTGTTGGAATGGACCTAGTTGAAGGAGGGGGTAGATGTGAGGTTGTGGGGGAAAGATCGGGATGGTTCATACGAATATTTTTCCACATAGGATTCTATAGATTCTCTGGGTCCCCCCTATAATATGTGTTTTTACTTGGACAGCAATCCTGGGGAAAATTTTGACCATTGCTAATCTAATTACAAAGGAATGGAGGATGAGGAACAGTTGCCATCTATGCAGGGAGTGCCAGGAAGTTATATTATTTTTTCTCCAGCTTCCATTTTGCTTGGGAGGTATGGGGAAGGTGCCTCTCAGTGATGCAGATATGCTAAATATTCTCAAACTCTCCGTTGGCTATATGGTAGAGTGAGAAGGATGGGATGGTTGGTTTTGGAGAATGATCCCCTCTGATGTCTGCTGTCTGCTGGACTATTTGGATTTCGGAAAGTGAGAAATGCTAGGATTTTTCAAGTCACTCAGCAGGTAGCATTCCAGAGAAGGCCAAGGTTCTACTGGCTGCTTGGTGCTCTATACTTTCAGAACTAGGGGGAATGACACTTTTGTATGTGGGATATGGGGTAAATGATTAGAGATGGTACATGAGGGTTTGTCCTTGGGGATCAAACATTAGTCCTCTCATCTCTACTAACTGGTGTACCTGAGATGTTTGGGTTTGTCAAGGAGTCGAAGTTCTTTTCCTTCTTTTCAAAGGGGAAGGTTGTGGCTGTGGCAGTTATACAGTGTCTTGAGTGTACAGGTTGCTTTATTTATTTGATTTTGTACATTATAGTTACCTTCTCAAAACAAAATTTAAAAATTTTGGGAGGGTGATTCTATTTTTTCTGCTTTAGAGTTTTCCAAACCTTCACAAATACCTTATTGTTATGAGCCCCTGTTATTGGGGCTCATTCATGTGCAAATCAGAAGGGCAATATTCTAGAAGGAGAATGGAACAGGGACCAATATTGAGGGAAAGTGGAGATCATTTCCTTGTATGGCCAAGTAACTTTGAGGAGACACTAGAAGAATATTCTAGTGTAGACACAATGGGTAGATTGGTCATCATTTTCTTTCGCTTCCCAACAAAGCATGCAAGCACTGGAACAATCTGCATTTCTTCTTTTGATTTCTGGGTGAAATTTTTTTTCTAAAAATTAACTTGTGGTGAATTGGAAAGGTCAAAGGTAGTGGATTGCGCAACTTGGTTTAACGTTCTATTACTTGGTTCCCTTCCTTCGAGCTACACAGTTTATGCAGTCAATTGGAGTGGCTAAATGTATGGTTTTGCATTGTTTCCTGAACTCCTTAGATGTATGTGTTTTCTAGTCTGTTCTTGTTACTTTATCCAGGTTAGGTAAAGCCATGATATTGATTTTTTCAAAGTGGTTTCTGGGGGTCTGAACAACCTTTTATGTTCAATTTTTTTTGGTTGTTACAGGTTAAGACAATGAGGGCTCTTCAATACTTTCCGGCAATTGAAGATCCGAATATTAGAAGATCACTTTTTGAGGTTGGTCTTTTCTAACAGAGTATGGTAAAGTTACTCTTATAATGCATTAGTTGTGATTAACATTGTTATTGGCTTCTGTAGGTTTTACAACGTATTCTAATGGGAACTGATGTTGTGAAAAATGTTAACAAGAATAATGCATCACATGCTGTTCTCTTTGAAGCCCTCGCATTGGTAAGTTCGTAATTTAACAGGTTTTTGGTTTTTGGATTTACGTTGTAGTCTGGGATAATATTGATGCAGATAAATCAGTAAAGTGGGCTCATTTTAGCGGAAATAAGCCTTGGGTTGGGTGACATATGTGTTGGCCTTTGCTCCTAGGGGTTTTTGTTGTGCTAGGTCATGAATGGGAGGTAGGAAGATGTGATATATTAATTACTTAAGAGTTTTTATTTTATTTTTTTTATAATTTTAAAGCTTAATTTGGGTTAAGAATATTTTATCCCAGTATGAGTTGGCTTCTTTTTTCTTATTGGTTGTTAATGTATTAGGTTATGCTGGAGCTTTCCCATTGGTTGGTGATGGAACTTCTATTTTTATTGGTTGGATGATGTAAGCTTTCTCTGAATCCAATCATAGGCTTTTGGAACAGCTATAACTATATGTACTGGCCATAGGCCCTCCCCAAGAGTTGAAGAATAAACTTTTTAAGTTTCTGAAATTAGATTCTGTGGACTCAGACCTAACTCTTTAGATTCAGTGGTGTTTACTTGGTGGATTCTAGGTGTTCTTGTTGGATTCCAATTGAAGACTCAGGTGGATTCCTTAGTGGAACATGGATTCTTTTTGTAGGCTTCGTTTCAGTCCATTAGTTTCCTATTTTGTTATTTCTTTGTGTCCAAGTTTTGTAAGGCTATTTAAAGCCCATTGATCATAATGAAAAGAATAAAGATTGAAGTTTATGAAAATTGAGTAGGTATTCATGGCTGAGATAGCTATTACCTTGAGGGGTGAGATGCCCAAAACCTGAGGGTTGAGAAACCCATCTTAACTCTCTTCCACAGTTCCCAACGCCACCATTGAATTCTCTTTCTTTTCTTATTTTCCTTTTATTTGTTTGTTGTGAGAGAGTGTTTGAGTGATCAGAGCAAGTTTGTTCAAGCCTAGAAGCACCATCGAAAGACCAGTTTGAAGGCCTATAGCTGCTGTTTTGCAGAACTTCCATAACGTTGCCTTTTTCACTCTTCAAGCATAATTTCCCAACTAGCTATCAATTGAGGCTCACTTTTTGAAGGATAATTGGGCATCATACGAGGAACCTTTGCTCCAAATTTGACGTTCATTGGAGGCTGAAATCTCAAGATATCGAAAGATGTCAAAAAGTTTCCTAATTCATGTTGACAACATAACTCTCAATTCAGCCATCAGAATTGTCTCATCTTTGAGAGTTTATTGACCAATATAGGAGCTTCATCTACTCCAAGTTTCAGCTCATTTAAGCTACGGTTTGTGAGATCTCATATTTCTCCCTATTCAGCTATATTTTTCAGATCCGGCCTGGGATTAGGTCCTTTGTGATCTAGCCTTTCGTTGCTAAGGCTGAGTATAAAGCTGTGGTTCATACTATTGCCAAGTTGATGTAGTTAGAGATCATTAGGAGCTTGGGTTTCTGGTTACTAAACCTATAAATATGTTTTATGATAATCAAGTTGTTATTTACATTGCCAATAACCCAATTTTTGTGAGAGGACCAAACACATTAAGGTCGATTGTAACTTTGTGAAGGATCCTTTTGGTGCTTCTAAAAATCAATTGGGTGATATGTTCACTAAGCCTTTGTTTCATCTATTTCACGAAAGGTTTTTCTAAGCTGAAATGGGTGATGTATATGCTCCACCTTGAGGGGGGAGTGTTAAGATTGCATTTTTTCTGTTTAATATATCTACAGGGGGTATTTTGGGTATTCAGTTGTTTTATTAAGGGCATATTTGTAATAATATTTATATCAAGGTCCAAGGCGGCACCACACCTTATTTATATTGGTTTTCTCATATTAGGTCATTACTAGTATAATTATATCAAATTGCAATATTGTTTCTATGCTGCATATACAACAACTCAGCCTTATCCCAACTAAATGGGGTATGTTGGATGAAAATATAATTATATAAAATTATTGATGCTATATTACATACAGTCATATACTGCATGCCTAGGGCACCCAGCCAATGCCTTGGGTCGCCTAGTTGCCTTGACAACTATGCTTGTCCCTTATATTATTTTATTACTATATGTTGTAGTTTGTAGCCAACAGTTGGAGTATTCTGCCCAACCATGAGCAACAGTTATCTCCTCCAAGTTTGTAGTTCTCTTCTCTATCTTCTTTTTCTACATTATTAGCAATTTAGCTCTAGTTTCCTGTGTTTGATATTCTTTGAGATGAATTATCTTGCATACCATTGGTGTTCTCATAACTTGAATCTTCTCATCTGTAGGGACCCAGTGGGATGTAATTTATTGTGCTTATGTTAAACTCTCGTATTGTAGGTCATGCATCTTGATGCTGAAAAGGAAATGATGTCTCAGTGTGTTGCGTTGCTTGGGAAGTTTATTGCTGTCCGTGAGCCCAATATCCGATATCTTGGATTGGTAAGTGTTCTCTGGATGAAGAGTGTGGTCGAATTACTTGAGATCTCTTTATTGTATCCACAGTTTCAATTTATTGAAGAAGTATAATGGGTGAGAAAAGGTTTATATGCTCCCTATGCACCTGACTGCAGAGCAAGTTATCTTTTTCCATTGATTCATAGATAGCTTTCATGGCATAATGTACATTGCTGTTGTGCAGGAGAATATGACCCGGATGTTGATGGTGGCAGATGTGCAGGATATTATTAAGAGGCACCAATCCCAGATCATTACATCATTGAAGGATCCTGATATCAGGTTAGATACTGAGTTCCTTGATGATCTGATTTCTGGTGTCCGTAATCATTATAATTGGAGAGTACGAACTAAATTCTGAATTCTGGAAGATAGTGTGGTTGGCATTTTCTTCGTTTAAAAAGTATTTCCCCTTTTTTATGGTTTTGATGACAGTTTGGTGGAAGCCTTCAATTAGGAAAGGATGGTCCCTTTTTTTTTTTCTTCTTAAAATTATTTTTACATCTTCTTCAAAGCACATTTGGTTTCTGAAGCTATAGTGTGGAAGACGTTTTTGGGTTCTATTATTTTTTCCCCTAACTAGATTTAAAATTAATTTTATAAAGAATTGACATATTCTGTGGTGAAGTGTATTCGGTTATCCTTTCTGATATGTTATTCTTAGCATATTTCAGCCCAAAATGTCCCAAATGTTCTAGTTGTAGAAAGTATGATCTTTCTTTTACCCTGTGAAAAGATGTTGGCACAGCTTGGTAATCAATATTCTTGTAGTATCCTTTGCATGGCTGGGCATGTACTACCCTCAGGTCATATTTTACTTTTCTACAACATGATCTACTTTATAAAACTAGTGCTAGTCTGACTTATGACATGGATCTTTTACTGGCTTGGACTTCTTTTCCAATATTCAGGCAGTTAGTCCTGATTCTAGAATTCCACAGTAATATTTCCTTTTTGTCAAGTGGTTTGATTTTCATTGCAACTTATGTTAAATTTCGGATTCAACAGAATATAAGCTCTTATCTTTTTTGTTTCTGCTGGAAATATCCTGAAAGCAAAGTTATCAAGAGAGATTTTTGCCAGTTGTGGAAAGGAAAAAAACACAGGATTTGTTGGTAGTGCAATGAGTTTATAAAAATGTTATCCAATGGAATATTTTTACCATTTCTTGGAAAATGGAAATTGCAAGATCTATTTGCAGCAGAAAGTCTATAAAAATGTTATGCGAGGTGTTTGGTTATGCCAATGGTGATGTGCACATATTCCTATTTCTATGTATTTAATGTTGGTTTAACCCCGATAGTGCAGCGGATTCAGATGTTGGTTTAACCATAATTCGAGAGGGAATGTATGGTTAGCTTAGAGCTGCAATCGAAGTTCCTCCTCCAGATAATAGTTCTTCCTCAGTTGAGCAACAACAATGATTGATTCCTTTCAATGCTTTGAAACTTCAATCCACGTTCAACGAAAGAGAGTATTCTTTCACAGAGAACTAGGGTTTTACAAACCATACTTTCTCTTTTGCATACACTCACAAAGGTGAGAGAGGGGAGAGAGAGACAGAAAATTAGGGTAAGGGGAAGGAGAGCTTCAAAAATCGTGTGGAGCTCTCCCTTTGCACTTTTATAATGAATCCTCTTTTAGGGTTTCCTTATTTGATCCAATTTTTGTTTCCAAAACAAAGAATTCCAAATCTTGGTGGTAGAGAACACTTTACAAATTGAACAACTGCTTTGTTTCTAAAGTGAGAAGAGGTAGAATCTAAAAGGGATTGGTACAACAACAATCATAACCTTATCCCAACTGAATGGGGTCAGCTACATGGATCCATTAAGGAAAAGTAAAGAAGTATAAAAGAGCGGTTAAAGAAGAAACTTGGGGATAAAAGAAGTACAACAGTATAAAAAGACGCATTATGGGAACATCCCCTATAGGGGGTCAGCAACACGGGTCCTTATCCTCCTCGTAACTCTATCCGAAGTCATACTAAAGTCAAGCCCTACGGTTTGCATATCGTTTCGCACCACTTCGTTAATAGTCATCTTTGGCTTGCCCCTACCTTTTCTAGCTCTCTCCAAATGAATTTGATCACTCTTCCTTACTGGGGCCTCCATAGGTTTCTGTTGCACGTGGCCATACCACCTCAATTGGCTTTGACGGAGTTTGTCTTGGATTGGTGCAACCCCCAAATCATTTCTAATACGCTCATTCTTTACCCTATCTCTCTTGGTCTTGCCGCACAGGCCTTGCAACATTCTCATCTCCGCTATACTCAATTTATTCAAAGTACTCTTCTTGACTGCCCAACATTCCGCTCCATATGTCATAGCTGGTCGTATAACTGTCTTGTAAAATTTTCCATTGAGTTTAATAGGTATTCTTTTGTCATATAACACTCCCGACGCACCTCGCTACTTCATCCACCCCACTTCAATCCTATGGGTAAGATCATCTTCGATATCCCCCTCTTTGTCAATAATGGACCCCAGGTATTTAAAACAGTCCCTCCGTGGTAGTTCTTGTTCCCCAAGTTTCACCACTCCCTCCCCTCCTCTAGATTGACTGAAGGGGCACATCATATAATCTGTTTTCGTTTTGCTTAACCTAAAACCTTTTGATTCCAAGCTTGATCTCCATAGTTCTAATTTATTATTAATCCCATCCACGATTTCATCTATCAGCACAATATCATCGGCAAATAGCATACACGACTGAATTGAGTCTTGGATGTGCTTGGTTAAATCATCCATAATGAGTGCAGACAAATAAGGACTTAGAGCAGATCCTTGGTGTAACCCAATTGTGATTGGAAATTCGTTACTTTGCCCCTCTGCCGTTTTGACACTCATTGCCACTCTCTCGTACATGTCCTTAATTATATCTACATAGTTGATCTTACCCCTTATCTTCTCTAGGACATGCCAAATTAGCTCTCGCAGTACTCTATCGTATGCTTTCTCTAGGTCAATAAAGACCATATGGAGGTCCTTTTTGTGGGCTCTAAATACTTCCATAAGCCTCCTTAGGAGGTAAATAGCTTTTGTTGTGGATCTCCTTGGCATAAAACCGAATTGGTATCTGATTATATTATGACATTAATATAATCCAATTATATTTTATTCCCCAAAAATTTTATGCACAATTGAAACTCTTTTGTTTGCATACAAAGCCTTCATCTTTTCCAATATCTCATGATGAGCTATAAGGCATGCAATTTAATACTGCCAAGCCCCAACTCATTATACGTGTCTATATCAGAGATTCTGTGATAATGATCGGATGTCGAAAAACATTTAAATAAAACTTTAACAAATGAAATATTATTTTCAAATTAGAAAATAATCTTTGTAAGAAATTTACAAAAATGAAACCGGTACTTGATTTTTGTCCAATCTAGTATAAACATTCTCTCTCCTTGATATTCCCCAATTAAGGATATTGAATCTCATGTTGATGATATCTTTCATTAACAATGTGGGACCATGTGTTCAGTGCATCGATATGAAGTCTGTAGGATGTCAACCATTAGTTTACCAAAACATGTGATACAACACTACAATAAATAGAATCTCTCAGGTCAAAGGTCAAGTGATAGGTACGATCTCGTCCACACACAACTTGCAATAGCATATGTGAGATGCTTACTAGATTCTTTTCTATTCACACACAATATGTATACTCATATTTATATATTGAAATCATATTCCTGGTAACAAACCAGCTGATAAAAATTTTGGGTGCAAACTTATGGAACAACTTACAAGCCAATTAAATAAATGTCGTGTGTAAATTAAAATAAACTCTTTTGTTAAATGAACCGGGTTTGATGGACGCACATATCCAACATATGAAACCTAATTCTTGATGGTTATCTTTGGAAGATTCACCTAGTATGTGTCCTCCAGACACCATAAGAAAGGTGGCCTTTTATGTTATACGAGGTCCATGGTGGGAGCTGGCCTGTTATATCTATACTCATTGGTGTACTTGTTTGTTCTGGTTGCATCTAATTTATCTAAATGCTAGCAACAATTAACTGTTGAACCATCACAAAACTTTGTGCTTGTGGATTTTCTGTTTCTCTTACTATGGGAATGTTTCCTTTTTTATCCATCATAACGGAAATGACCCTCAATAATTGTGAAAATTTTCCCTTTTTCCCTCTTGCAGTATTCGAAGGCGTGCTCTCGATTTACTTTATGGCATGTGCGATGTTACAAATGCAAAGGACATAGTTGAAGAATTGTTGCAGGTGAGTGTTAAGAACCAATAACTCCCTCATTTTAGCATGAGTGGAACGCAGATGTTTGCTTTATCCTTGGAGATTTTTTTCTTCCTTCTGAATATTCAAATAGGTGTCTCACTGATATCTGCATCTCTTTCAGTATCTGAACACTGCAGACTTTGCGATGCGTGAAGAATTGGCTCTCAAAGCTGCTATTCTTGCAGAAAAGTTTGCCCCTGATCTATCATGGTGAGAATAGTTTCTCTATGCACTGATGGCTTTTTTCCAGGCAAAAGGAACTAGGACTTGATTCCTCTTTACATTACTTTCCAAATATATACATATATTACAATTTTTAGACTATAATTAATACAATAATACATAGTAGTTCGGAATCATTACATGCGATGATTCAAATGCCATTTTCTTCTGGAGGGTGGTGGTTTTGTTATTCATTTGTCTAAGTAAATCCTTTTCTGGATAAAGTTGTTGTAGTTTTTGGTTTTTGTTTTAGTTTTTCTTTTGGTTTTAATAATTGAGTTCAAATGACAAATCATGGAGTTGACTTTGACTTAATCCTTTGGTGTGGAAGTTCCAATAAATGAATACAGTTTGTGATGTATTATGTATAAAAGGAAATATCTTGGATCCTGTGTCATAGGACCTGTGTGGTTTGGGGCACTCTTAACTTTCACTTTGGTGCAAGTTAAAAGAATCAGGATCTACCTTTTGATGGGTGCCTGTTCATTGATTAGCTTTACAGAAAATCATAGTGATTGGGGACAATCAGAGTCATTGATAGTAATTAAATAAATTGCAAGGCCAGAAGAACTCCACTGAAAACGCAGAGCTCCTCAACTTCAAATTTGATGGTAAAAAATTAATTATACTGATTTTGGTCCAAGCAAGAATGTGGAACCGGCCTGATTGTCTGCTTTCATCTTCTCAATTTGTGACATGTGGCTATCTTAGCTGGCTCATACCTGTGCCATGGGTCCCTTTGTCACAGGACTTGAGACATTTCTTGTTTCATGCCTTTGTCTAAAAGAAACATAAGTGAAAAATGATAGTTTTGGTCATTATAAGAAATCTTGCAAAGTAGGGCACACTTTATCAAGTCATTGCATGTCAAGCATTGATATTGATCTATCAGCAATACGTCGTTCTAGGCAGTGTTAATCTTTTGTCAAAGTCTAGCTGAATGTGAAAGAGTATTCTGGGTTATCAGTTTACCAAAATTCAGCAGTTTGGGTTCATAATAATGATAGATGGTTGATATAGGATTAATCCCAAACCAGTGAAATCCAGTGGCAGATCAGTTTGCAACAGCCAACAGGATTGCAGGTACATGGATAGAACCAATTTTTGAGAGAAAACCAGACAACTCGATTTAAAAAATTCTGATCAGCCTGAAATTACAGTTGAATGAACAATACAAGCGGCAGATCCGTATATCAAGTTCGTAATATGATCTGAATTTGACGGATAGATTTGAGGTAATCAGAGAATCCTTTTGAGGATAGGATTATTAAAACCCAGAAAATCAGAGATTCAATAGTAGAAATTTTTGATCCCTTAAATAATAACTGAAATTGATATGCAATTGTGGGAAAGGAAAGAAATAAAAGAAAGAAAGGATATGATCAGGAATCACCACCTGATCTGCAGGGCTAGAATTTCCAACAGTACCCGAAGTCCCAACCTTGGAATCACCACCAGCGATATTGCTGAATCACCACAGCAGGGAGCATTCTCAATCACTACAGAACCAAAGGCTGAAGATGAATTTTGTTACTCAAACTCGTGTATAAGGCTTGTTGCGCCTTACAAACATATATAGAAGACTCAAAATAGTACTCATACTAGCCTAAAACTCCTCCATTCAATAAATTTGGAGGTGCCCTTAACTGACTAGGACAATATAGAATAATGAAGAAAACTGAACAAGTCTGGACTCATAGAGATGAGAGATCTAATCCATCCCAATTAAAAATTTTTAAAAACAAATAAAAATAAAACAATTGGACTCTTACCTAGTCCCTGCAACTCAAGTAATTGATAAATTCTGTATTTATTCCTCCTACCTATATTTAGACCCATAAAAATGGCATATTACAATAAAAACCCATTGGACCAAAGGCCCAACGTGTATGTAACCCAACCAAACTTATTTCCACTAAAATGAGTATCTGTATCATGGTGAAAGCTGTGAAATTCCTCTCTGCTTATTTTCTCTTCATTCTTCTTGTGTATATGTAATATTTTGTTAATTTGTAGAATTCCTTCGAGATTTACAACCTTTTGATGATTATGGCTGTAGAATAGGATATACACGTCAGGCATTCTAAGGAATTTTGTTCATAATAATATCAGTACAAATTTGAGAAGTGGAAACGTATGCATAAGGGTTCCAGGAGATTGATTTTCCATGGGAGGAGGTGAAAGAAGTGTCATCGTGAGGGTCTTATTACTAGGAGACTTTCAATGTTTTTATATTTGTAAAAAAAACTCGAAATAATGCTCTCCTGGAGTATGATTTGTCTTCTGGAACTTTTTTTTAATGGTCTTCTGGAACTTTTTTTTAATCATCTAGAGTACCTCTTATGTTTGTTCTTCTTTGGTGATTATGCTGGAACTGTCAGTCCAGTGCAAATAATTTCCAAATGAATTTACAGTATCTTATTCTTTGTTCTTCATACAGGTATGTTGATGTGATTCTTCAGTTGATTGACAAGGCAGGGGATTTTGTCAGTGATGACATATGGTTTCGTGTAGTGCAGTTTGTTACAAATAATGAAGATCTACAGGTCTTCTATTTCTTGTTTTAATCTTTCCCCATTCCTTCAGAAGATTGTTATTAATAGAAGCGCCTTTTGAAAAAGATATTTATTTTCTTGATACTTGCTATTATCAGCCTTATGCGGCGGCGAAGGCCAAAGAGTATATGGACAAGCCTGCTATACATGAGACAATGGTGAAGGTGTGCATCTTGTATCTATCTTCCTTTTTCCCTGAGATTTTTTTGTCTGGCAAAAGGTTTTGTGTTGGTGCAACTTGCAATTATCTCTATTGGATATTCAGAACACTAGTGAGTCAATGTGTAAAACCAAGCTGCGATGATACAATGGTGACTTGTAAAATATCTAGTAGAATTTATCATAATTCAAATTTTGTGTTTAATCTTCATTCTATACATTAGTTTCCAAAAAAATGCATTGAATTTTGTCTAATGGAGTCATCCTACTAAATTGAGTCGTAGTATGCAAACTTAAATGTCCCTGAGTCATACGTGAAAACTACCTCGTAAACTGGATTCTAGGTTTCTCGAAGAACATCCATCAAAATTTAGTTTGGTGAATGATTTCCAAAAAATTAATTTAGTTTAGCGAAAATGTGAGGAGGACTATCTTGGCTGATTACAGGTGGGGTCAATTGAGAAGAACCATATCACCCTTTAAAAAAAGAGCAACCCAGTGCACGAGGCTCCCGCTACTGCAGGGTCTGGGAGGGGCAATGTATGCAGTCTTACCCCCTACTTCACAGAAGAGGCCGTTTCCAAGTTTTGAATCTGTGACAAACATGTTGCAATGGTGCAACTTAACCGTTGTGCCACAAGCTCCCCCACTATAACCATATCACCATTTACAATATAGACAATTGAAAATACACAAAACCTTTTGGTCATAGCAACCTTGGCATTGATCCAATTTATGCCATTATGGGATGAACACTGTCAGGACATTCTCGACTTCCTTCGCTTCATGTACAGATGCAAGCGTGCATCTCCATTCTCCAAAGATCCTTCCTCTTCCCAAATGAAGCAAAGCACTAAATCCATGAGAAAAGTGGTGACTACAAAGTTATCTGAAAAACTTAATTATTACTGATGCTAAAAGCATGGGAAAATAACTTTGGCATCCCTTGTATGGCCAACTAACTTTAAAATACTTAATTATTTTCAGCATGAGCAATACCTGTTTTTGTTTTCTCCTGCATATGGTGGACCCTGTTTTTTTGCTGGTGGATCAACAATAAAAACATTATTATATGATTTCTGATACGATGTCGTGTCTGGAGCTGATTACAACAACAACAACAACAACAAAGCCTTATCTCAACTTAATGGGGTCGGCTACATGAATTAGAACCCTCAAAACCTGAAAAGAATATGCAAATGCTACACTTGATATAGATGTAGGACAGACGAGGGTTTTAAATTCTAGGATTGAGCTACAAGAGAAAGGTGGTGGCAAAAGGGTATGATGGATTAGTGTTTTAAGAAATAGAAGAGAAAAATGGAAAGAAAGGAAGGAAGGAAAACTACTGTTTTGGGAGTGTGAACAGTACCTGTAAACAGTAACCGAGAATATTAAAATTAAGAGGGAAGAGAAGAAAGAGATATAAATAGAGAAGGAAAAGTAGAAATAGAGAATCCCAGTGTAAGGGGAAGAGATAGAAAGAGAGAGAAAGATGTAAGACTAGATCACATAGGATTTAATCCCAGCCAGGATCTGAAAGTCTGGCTGAATAGAGAAGATGTCGATTACTCAAAAACCACAACTCAGATGGAGCTGAATATTGGATCGAATGTAGATCCTGTATGAAGGAACAAAACAACAAAATCTGAACAAATTCTGCCGGCTGAATTGAGAGATATGCTGTCGACATGATTTAGGAAACAGTTGACCACTGTTCAGAAACTAGGGTTCTTGGCTCTGGATGATCCTCAAAATTGGAGTGATGATCCCTTGTACTATGTATAGGTATCAATTCAAATGATGAGCCTGAACTGTTGGCTGTTGGCTGGTTTAGGAGATCTGATGTAGGTTACCAATTAGGAAACAATTGGGAGATTTGGGAAAACTACAAGTACAGCCAATTGGGAGATTTGGGAAAACTACAAGTACAGCCTTCAGTTGGACTCAAGCTGCTGGTTGAATGGCGTCCTTGATGTGGAGAACAAACCTTCCAAAGGGCTTTCCAATCAGGTGGCTGGTTACGGAGATATGACCCTAATCAATGAACTTCAAAAACCTTGACAAGATGAGATCAATACTGGGACTGGTGGTTGGACTTCAATTTGAACTTGGTGGCTGGTCGTGGATCTTCACACTTCTAAGCACATTCAGATCATTCAGATCACTCTCTCGCAAAGTCTGACAGAAAATGAAAAAGGAAAAGAGAAATCAATGGAGGGGTTGAGAATGGGGAAGAAGAAGGTTAGGTTTAATGTAAGATCGAATCACTTGTGCGCAATAATGTAAGATTGGTTCGCAAGTTATCCAATCCCAGGTAGGATCTTTAGTAAGTTCAATAAAATAAGATAATATGACGGATAGTATGAACAAAACAGAAATAAGAGAATGAAGGGAAGAATTGGGGGGGGGGTAGGGGAATAGGTTGGGTCGAGTATCTCACTCATCCTTAGGGCATCTCACCCAAGTTGTCTCTCACAGCACTGCATCTCACAATTCTCCAGCGCAAAGCTTTTTTTTTTCATTCAATCAAATTCGTATTCAATGTTGTAGCCCCTTACAAACTTATATAGAAGACTCAAAACTGACTTAAACACAAAAAAGGAGAGGCTTAACCTAATCTTTAACTAATTGGAAACCTAAACTGACTAGAAAACTGAATTAACAGAGGAAATAAACTCAAAACAGGACTCAAACTAAACTAATGAATTAAATCTCATTTTTCTACTTTCTACCCATAGTTTAGGCCTATTAAAGTGGTCCATTACAAAGAAAACCAATGGGATCAACACATACATAACCCAACCCAAGGCTTTACAATAAAATAAGCCCATTAATTGACTTATCTGCATCAATTTGCTCTCTCTTAAAAAAAAATTCGTCCTCGAATTTTGTAGAGTGTGAGGGTGATTATAGCATGGTGCATGTCCCTCTTCAAAGCGTAGAAAAATTCAGGTAGCTCTTTGGTAATAAGGATGTAGTCTAGAATGTGAGGAGCTCTGTTGGGAACATGCCCACACTCCTATATGTGTTTTGGTGTTAACAAACAAACATGCATCCTTAACTTGATTTGATAAGTGTGATTAGCATGAGAAGAAACACACTTGGATAGCTCAAGTCAAGAACTCAAGGACAATTCATGGAGATACAACGTTGAAGCTTAAAGAGATGAAATTCCAAATTGAAGACTTCAAGACTCAAGCTGAAGACTTCAAGACTTTGAGACGCAAGATGAAGACCCTAGAATAGGCCAGTACACCTTGTATAATGTACACACTTTTTATATGCACGCACCTCATGCATTGCATAACATCATACTAGAATGACCTTAGGACATACCTTGATCAAGTATGGAAGTCCTTAGGAGGAATGGAACATACTAAGAAAAATGTGTTTTGTGTAAACCACAATGACCTGAATCAAGGGCATTTTGGGTAACCTTAGAATAGGTAGCAAGAGATGGACCATTCATGAAAGTTGTAGGAAATCAAATCACGATTCCAACACAACTGGTTTCGGGTCAATCCTAGGTCGGACCGAAAAGTTATGATCAAAACACTGACGACTGGTCCGTATGACAGCAGTCTGTCAAAACAGGGTCGACTGGGGCTTCACCCGGTCGACCGGAACTATCCGAGGCCATAGCCGGTCGACCGGAGGAAAGTCCCGGTTGACCTGTGACTCCCTGGAAGTGCTCCAACGGCTAATTTTTTGCCCTAACTGCTATTTCCAGTCGATCGGTTATAGATGGCAGTCGACCGGTGGATCCAGAATACGACCATTAAAGCTTGATTTACTGCCTAAAATGCTTTCCTACGTTCACCTATAAATACCTAAGTTGCTCTTAATTAAATATCAATTAAGTCTGAGCATTAAAGAGCATTATTGTGAGCATTCAAGAGTCAAAAAGCTATTCTATCCTACTTGAGCTGTTCAGTCTTCCAAATCTTAGAAAGAGCTCAAGTCTCAATTAAGTCTTCTGCATTCTTTTGAGCAAGTCAAAGCTACAAAGATAAAAAGGTGCATCATTTATTTCTCATTTTCATCATTTGCACCACACCAGAGGTATTTCTCTTATTCCACTTTTCTCTATGTTACTGGTTTTACAATTCTAGATTGTACTTAGGATTGTAAGGATTCTCTTATCCTAAAAGGAGTAAGGTGCCTCTTCACCTGCAAAAGAGATTATAAAGGCACCTCTCTGCCTGTAAAGGGGATTTGTAAGGATATTCTTATCCGTAAAAAGATTGTAAATGTTTTCTTCCCTACCTACTGTACTGAAAGGGAGAACTAATGGAATACCTTACAAGAGGATTCTTGTAGTGAGTGGATTAGACTCGGATTGAGTCGAACCACTATAAATCTTGTGTTGTGTGATTGTGCTTATTTATTCAGCATTGTTTTTAATTCGCAATCACACTTGGGATAATTATTTCGAAAAGATTAAATTTCCACTAGTATAACCTATTCACCCCCCTCTAGGTTATTTCAAGCTCGATCTTCAAGATACTTTAATGGGATGACGAACTCCACATGCTCAGCTTCAACAACTTCAAATGTATCCATGGGATCATCCACATGAATGCCTTCAACCACTGTGTTCTTGATCTCCACAGTTTCAATCTCAAGCTCCTTAGGATCTTCCTCTTGGCTGTTCATAGTCATCACAGATGTTGAAGCACCATTTTCCTTGGGTTCGATCTCCTTGTCCACAATTGTGACTATGTTGCTTTCCACTTCATCTACATTTATCTCTCTGAGATAGGAACTTCAATGACTACCTCTCCCTCGACAGTAGGACTGGCTGGATTTTCACCAACATTAACCTCAACTTCTGACTCTGGTTCAATGGTCGAAGGTGTCTTCTCTTGTTGCTCCTTTACAATGCGTTGTGCAATAGAGCCGATGATTCCTTCATGCTCTTGTCAATTATGGGTGGCTTTTGGAAATCTGGTAGAAGGAAGTACATTCTTCGTTCATGCTTAGATAGGTACATGCCTACCAACTCATATTCCATCTCATCCCAAGTTCTAGGCTCACGCCCTTGAGCTTGAAGTCACCTTTCACGGACTCTCCATTTGATTCGAGCACAAATCACTCATTTGGGAGCAAGCATATTGAAGTCGTCGTGCCTCTGTCAAGTGATAGGAATCAAAGTAGACGTTCAATTCTTTTACACATTCAAGGAAGATGTATGAAGAAAGTTTCTCACGAAATTCACGTGGCGCCATCCTTGGTTTAGCTAGGCTCTGATACCAAATGATGTAAGATCGAATCACTTGTGGGCAATAATGTAAGATTGGTTTGCAAGTGATCTAATCCTAGGTAGGATCTTTAGTAAGTTCAATAAAATAAGATAGTATGACAGATAGTATGAACAAAACAGAAATAAGAGAATGAAGGGAAGAATGGGGGTAGGGGAATAGGTTGGGTCGAGTATCTCACTCTTTCTTAGGGCATCTCACCCAAGCTGTCTCTCACAACACTGTATCTCACAGTTCTCCAGAACAAATTTTTTTTTTTTTATTCAATCAAATTCGTGTTCAATGTTGTAGCCCCTTACAAAATTATATAGAATACTCAAAATTGACTCAAACACTAAAAAGGAAAGGCCTAACCTAATCCTTAACTAATTGGGAAACCTAAACTGACTAGAAAACTGAAATAACAGAGGAAATAGACTCAAAACAGGACTCTAACTAAACTAATGAATTAAATCCCGTTTTCTTACTTTCTACCCATATTTTAGGCCTATTAAAGTGGTCCATTACAAAGAAAACCTATGGGATCAGAGGCTCAACACATACATAAGTACATAACCCAACCCAAGGCTTATTTGCAATAAAATAAGCCCATTAAGTGCCTTATTTGCATCAAGGTTTGGGCATCTCATCCCTCAAGTTTAGGCATCTCACCTAGGGTCTCTCGTCCAATTGCATCCCACAACAAAACAGTATATAGCCATCTCAAATAAACTTCATTCAATCTCCTCAAATTGATTACAAAGCTCTCGTTAAATAGGCTAGGCACAACCTTACAATTTGGAAACAAACTAAAAAGGAAACTATCATAAAAGAGAAACTAATGACTTTTAGTAACTAACTACTGACTCATTGATGTAGATGCACATTATGGAAGGAAATATGAGAGGAAGAAGGGTTTAGCCTTAGTCCACCTGAGTGGCTAGGGTCCAGCCAAGAAGCCAGCCGAACCCCTATATGGTCCACCTGAGTGGCTAAGTACAAATAAGGGCTAATTGGGCCCATCGGCTAGGGGAATAATTAGCAGTTGTTTTAATTAATTAGTGGGCCATGGGGCCCATCGAGTTGAGTAAGTGGTATGTCGAGTCCAAATTGTCTTAGGACTCTATTTGTTTTCCACATAGGTTTATTATTCCTAGTCCAATTTCGAATTTCTAGTTGTAGTAGGAGTGTCTATTCCTATTGGGAAACTAGCTCCTAGTTGAAGTAGGAGTGTCTAGTCCTATTGGGAAATTAGCTCCTAGTAGTAGTTTGATTGCTATTCTGCCCTCTATAAATAGAGGAGCCTATGTACTCATAATTTCATATTTGAACAAAGGAAATTGCAGTCATTATATTAGAACAACTGGGATAGTTGCGGGTGAGAAGCCCTGGCCGATACGGCCACTCCTCCCCCACATTCCCTTACCTCGCCTCTTATTTTCTGCAGTTAAAATTCTAGTTCTGTTCACTGATTACAACAACTATTAATCGCAGAGAATTCAGACTTGTCCTTGCAAGATCAATCATCAAGAATTGCCCATTCTTGAACCAATCGATCTCTTCTTTTGGCCAACTTTGAGGTCTGATCTGCAAGGCTTTTTGAGGACTGGTTCAACTCTTCAAGAGGGCCACTCGATCTCTGTTGGGAAGCCATCAACCGCTGTTCACTTCTGGTTTTTCTGCAGTTCTTGATTTTCTCTCGCCTAGGTCAGAAATCAAGAACCTTCATAACTCCATAACTAGCCGTCAGAAGCTCTTCATATTTGGGGGTTTTTGTACCCTTGGTGGGCCCTACAATTGATCAAATTTGCAGCTCAATTGGAGTCCTACAGGCCTGGCCGCACCTCTCTCTCTCCAGCTCTTTAGCAGGTCTTTCTCTCTCCTATCGGGTTGGGTTTTGGGCTGGTTTTGCTCTTGTATGGGTATTGTATCCTTTGAGGTTTATTTGATGGTCTTATTTCTTTGTTTCCTGCTCCTATTTGTATTGTTTGGGGTTATAAATTGCTGGGGTAGTTTTTTGTAATCTACTCCTGCATTAAGTGGTACCAGAGCTATGGCTCAGACAGAAGAACCCCAACCCACCCTTCAAGATGTGATGAAAGCAATCCAAGCCTTGTCTACGAGGTTGGATGGACATGACCAACAGTTGGCTGACCTAAAAAGTACTGCTGCCCACTCTAACACCCAACCAACTGTTACCCAAACTAATGTTCAACCTGTTGTTAATTGCATTCGTAATGTTCCCAGAAGAGTCACTATGCAACCTAGAAGGAATGTTCTAGCTCAGAATGATGAGTATGATGAGTATGACAATCAACTTTATCAGCCTGACGATACGTACAAGGTCAAGTTAGAATTGAAAGAGTACAATGGGAGGCACGATCCCCTCTACTACCAGGACTGGGTAACTTCATTTGATGACTATTTCTGGTGGTACCGTATGCCTGAAGAAAGGACAGTCCAATTAGTTGTCACTAAGTTAACTGGTGGAGCTAAGGACTGGTGGAGGAATGAAGAGAATAGGCTGATCCACAGTCGTCAGATGCCTCACAATTGGGAAGACTTGAAATTTATCCTTAACGATAGATTCTTACCACCCAACTACCGACGTGGGTTCTACGACATGCTGAATACTCTCAG
Organism: Macadamia integrifolia; assembly: GCF_013358625.1. Taxonomy (NCBI): domain Eukaryota; kingdom Viridiplantae; phylum Streptophyta; class Magnoliopsida; order Proteales; family Proteaceae; genus Macadamia; species Macadamia integrifolia. The sequence goes on from NW_024868125.1 coordinate 154,638, forward strand.
GCAAGGTACTATGACTGTAGGAGATTATATTGATCGTTTTAATGAACTACTTTCACGAACAGGTGCCCATAAAGAAGATGAAGAACTGTTCATATCCCGTTTCAAACTGGGGTTAAGGTATGATATTCGTGAGAAGCTTGGTGTGATCGAGATACCCTCCTTAAGTATTTGTTTTGACAAATCACTAGAAGCAGAGGATCTGATCAAAACAACCTCTAGAAGGTACATCCAGCCAACTGACAACAAAAAGCCTTATGTACCAACCAAACCCGCTGGGTTTCCTACCCGAGCTCCACAAGATACACAAGATAAGGGAAGGCTCCAATGGGAAGGGAGAGTGGATCTGTGACATGCTACAGTTGTGGAAAGACTGGAGACACAACAAAATTCTGCCCTAAACGGGGACGATCCAACTTTGTCATCAGTGCCATCGAATCCAATCGGATTTACAAATCCACGAACCTCAGGATGATGATTGGACTGTTAATGTTGCAGTTGAAGGAGAGGAGGATGAACTGGAAGATGAGCTTGCACCAGAGAATGATGATCCTTATGCTTATGTCAATGTGGTTGCAAGAATCCTAGTGTCTGAAACTAAGGGTGAAGACTGGAGGAGGCACAATATCTTCTACGCCTTAATGTCTAGTGGACCTCACAAAGATCAATTGATTGTGGATAGTGGAAGTTGTGTGAATGTGGTATCTCAGGCCTTTGTCATTGATGGAAAGCTTAAGACTGAATCCCATCCACAACCATACAAGGTATCTCTTCTAGACAACAACACCATGGCTGTATTAGGCTCTTCAAGTCCTTCGTCTTTGTCATTCATAGTCTCCTCAATGATTTCTTATAATTAGAGGGCAAGATACATATGGTTATATAAAACTCTTAAAATCTGACTCCTATTGCATCTAGAACTGGACTAATCTAATACAACTCAAACCACTATCAATTTGATGACTAATAGACTAAAAATATCATAATGGACTTTTGAACTGACTAGGAGTTACAAACTAAATACTATAATCATATGAAACTAGGACCAAGCAATTTATCATACTTTCAAACTCCTAATGATGTCAGGGAAAGACTGAAATTTCTTGTTCCCCCTTTGGACTCCGTCTCAACTACTATTAAAATGAGCCATTTTTTTTTTTATTAAATAATTGTAACTGCATTACAGTACAAGTAGGCTCTTTCATTTTTTCTCGGAATACAGAATGGGGAAGCAAGTCCATTGATCTTTCCGCAAAGGATAATTTTAAAATAAATGTATTTCGAGAAAAAAAGGGGAAAATTACTTGGACAGCCCCTGCACTATGGGGACCTAGCAGTAGAAGGTGGGCCGGGCCTGAATTCAGATCGGGCCAGACTCTTCTTTGTTTGAGCTGCTCCCATGCACATAGACCGGAAGATCTCAGTTGTCTTGGAGACTCGGACTGGACAAGTATGTAGATATCTTCATGGGACTAGGGAGGGAGTCTCAACCGATTGCCCGATTTCTTGACACCCCTAAAGTTTGAATCTATTATTTGAACCACCCTTGCATTTTAAGATTTCTTACAACTAGCCCCTGTCCGTTAGTCAGTTACCATTTAGTGATATGACGTTATGGGCTGGGAAACTCCTTAATACCCAAACTACCCTTCAATGGTAGTGGATTTATTACTTGGACACCCCCTGTACTATGCCCGATTGCTTGACACCCCTTAAAGTTTGAAACTATTACTTGAAGCCCCATTAAATCTGACAGTGTCAAGTCTTCTATTTGTGGTTGAATTGAAAAGATCATTTTACCCTTATGAGTTATTCAACTGAAACTTGTGAAGTTAAAATGACCAACTTACCCATTAAAGTTATTAACCTAAAAACCCCGAAATCAATTCAAATAGGACCGTCGGTGAAGAAGCTTGGCAGCGTTTCTAATGACCACAGTGCCCTTAATGACAAAATGACAAATCTACCCTTGAAGCCCCATATTACAACAACCTTCCCTAGGCCTACTAAACAACTTGGTCAAAGAGATCCGTTGCCAATATTTCTGTTTTGGATAATTTTCTGAGTTCTATAACATTTTGCATTCATCATTGCAGTTCCTTCTAATTGTTATCTGTTTTAGAATATACTTCTATGCCCACAAACTGCTAAGCCTTGTATTTTCTATATATCCATTTGTCACAGTTTACCTATGAATTAACAGATAATAATGACAAATGCCCAGTAGGGAGTGGGGAAATATAACTTCATCATAATGAATTAATGTGACAGGTCAGTGCTTATCTCCTTGGGGAGTACAGCCATCTTTTGGCAAGAAGAGCTGGGTGTAGTCCAAAGGAAATCTTCACCATTATACATGAGAAGCTTCCTACCGTATCGTAAGCCTACTTATTAACCTTTGATCTGTTCCCTTATTAATCTGTGATGGTCATCAATTCGATCATCCTGGAAATGGCTTGTTTCTCAGGACTGCTACTGTTTCTATTCTTCTTTCAACATATGCTAAGGTCATGATGCACACTCAACCTCCAGATCCAGAATTACAAGACCATATTTGGGCAATCTTCAACAAGTGAGATCCATGCTTCTTTTTTTTTTTTTTTTTTTTTTTTTTTTTTTTTTTTTTTTTTTTTTAATTCATGTTTATTTAGAACGGGTAACCTTCTTTTGGATGTCCCCTTGCTCCCAAAAGGTTAGAGGTAAAGGTTTTCAAAATAATTTGTAAATGACTTATCATTCTGTCCATGGTTTAAGATCTTGGCGACATCTTGCTAATATCTCTCTTTTTAGATTTTCTGACATGAGATAACATGCGATTTAAAAAATCAACCATATCTCGACCGAGTTCTCGAGATCTCCACCCCATCTCATCGAAAACAGCTCAAAACTCGCTTCCCTCGCTACACTTTGAAAAAAAAGGCACATTGTTGACGGGATTTGGTGCTTTTGCTTGCCAAACTTCATTCCTACTCTATGTAATATATCTACATGTGTTATGTAATATGTATTGTACCTATATAGTTATTTGGCTTATCTTATGTCATTTCAATGAATGTGAATGTGACTCATCAGTCATCAGTGTTAAATGTTAAACAATTAAGTAAGTATCTATGATGTCTTTTAAATTCTATGATTATTTGCACTTTTTCAATAGATTATATGTGTTCTAACTTCTAAAAGTATTAGATGTTGTGTCATGTGTGCAATGTAGATTGTGGAATAGAATATACTAGCCTAGGGTCCGAAGAGTTGGATACTACTTACATAGGGTACGAAGTCAAAGTATCATTTTGGGTTTGATTTTCAAAAAACTGATGTTTCCATTGTGTTTAAAAGGCCTAAAATAGGGTAAATGGCAAGTTTCAGGGGCTATAAAGAGCATATGGCCACCGAGACCAACTACTGAGTCAACTGGGAAAAAATATAAGATCTTAATGAGGTCTTAAAATCTGTTTATGGCTTATCTGAGATTAGGGGCGAGATTGAGATCTTAAACCTTTTTTTTTTTTTGGATGAATAAATAATGCATTAAAACAGTGGGAAAGAATGTACAAGCGACCGCCGGGGGGGGGAGGGAACCGAGCCTGAAGGGAAAGCAACAAAACAAAACAAAAGGGGGGAACAATGTGTGGGTGGTGGTGTGGGTGGGGGTGAGGGTGAAGGGTGAGGAGGGGGGGGGGGGAGGGGAAGGGGGGAAAGCAAAATCTAGCAAGATGAGGCTAACACTTCAGGGAGATCTTGAACCTTGGTTATGTCATTATCAAAAGTTGTCATTGTTTTGCACATTATTTGAGTACACACATAGTTGTCATGGCTTCGCCTAGGCGTCGCCAAGGCGGCGATTTGGCGTCCTGGCGGAAAAAGAAGTTCATGACAGTGCTACGATTTACGTGACTCACAAATGGTGGTCGCCATTGGCTGATAGGCGTCGTCATGACCGCCATGGATGCCAGGTCACACCTGAATCACTAGGCGGTCGATTTTTTGTAAAATGCAGGGTGATTTTGATAGGGTTATGTTGATTTTTGATGATATGATGTTGCTTAATGTTGGTTTTATATGTTATAGGGTATATTATGTAGGCTTGTAGCATGCTAAATAACTTTAGAGAATAGGGGAAAAAAAAAGTAGCATACTAAATAACTTTAGAAAATAGGGAAAATAAAAAATGACACATGGAAGATGTAACCGACATGGTAACGCCATAATGGGCGATTCATCGCCAAATCGATTAGCCACCCCTCCACCGCCTTGGATCGATTTGATGCCGTGACAACTATGAGTACACATGTGAAACATAGGATTTATCCTTACTGGGAAAAAAGTGTGCTATACGAAATGGGCACAAAAGTAAGGTTGCAAATTATTTGCCAGCTTTAAGGGTGTGTAAATAGGAAAGTCCCTTTAGTTAAAGTAGATTTTTTCTTACATTTATGGCTAGATATATTGTCGAGTTCCTAACTCATTTATGTGTTCATTTAGGTATGAAAGTTGCATTGATATAGAGATACAGCAGCGAGCTGTTGAATATTTTGCATTGAGTAGGAAAGGTGCAGCTTTAATGGATATACTCGCCGAAATGCCGAAGTTCCCAGAGCGGCAGGTACATGAGTTGGTGCACTATAAGCAAATGCACAAAATAAAATAAAAGAATCTTATTTCTGTTATGAAGATGATTATGGATCTTGAACAAAGAGAAAAGTCTAAGCTGGATTCCTCTTAAAAAAACAAATTTTTATGTAATATGCTTAGGTATTTGGTACTTATTGTAGTAACTTTTGTGAAAACTAGTCATCATTACTCAAAAAAGCTGAAGATACTGAAGTTGATACTGCGGAGCAAAGTGCCATCAAGTTGCGAGCCCAGCAGCAGATGTCAAATGCATTGGTTGTAACTGATCAGCGTTCTTCTAATGGATCTCTACCTGTTGGGCAATTTGGCCTTGTTAAAATGCCAAGCATCGGCAGTAATGCTGTAAGATCTTACTTGCTTATTTCATTACGCTGTAGACATCGTAAGCATTAGGTTCAAGTAGGAATTCATGTGAAATGATTACTTTGCAGGATGCTAATGCAGCAGACCAAGGGTTGGCCCATGCAAATGGGACTTTGAGCACTGTCGATCCTCAACCTGCTACACCCTCAGCAGATCTTATTGGTAATCTTTTGGATCCACTTGCCATTGAGGGTCCACCTGAAGCTGCTTTTTCAGATCAGAAAAATGTTGTCCCTGGATTAGAGGGTGTACTTGATGCGTTGGCACTTGCTCCTGTTGGAGAGCAATCAAATTCAGTTCAGGTACTACATTCTGCTTTTGTAATTTATCTCTTTCTGTAGCTTTGTTTTGCTTCTAGTTGCAACGTTGATAACTCTAACAAAAGCCCTTTTTCTTTGTGGGATGGGATGTTTTCCCGATGAGTAAAAAAATATTATTATGAGAAGAAATTGTACATTAGTATTATCTAGCAATACTGGTTCATAGATCAACTTGCTAATTTCAATACTATGTGGGAGACAGAGTTTCATGCCTGACTCAGATAATGGATGTGTTCCTGGGAGTTTGTGACTTTTTTTCGTTTTGGAAAATGTGCCATCACTGCCATGACCCATGGAATCCATCCTCTCATTTATGGAGTGATAAGAAGTTTCCTTTTGAAGGTTCGGTTTGGACAGAAAGTTTAGGAAAGCTGCTAGTATTTAGCCTTTTACTTGTATCTTGTCTAATATGTTGGTTTAATCCACAGAAAGGACAAGATTACCATCCTAGACTTCTTGATGGACCCTGGCTCAGCTTAACAGCATGTTTCATAATCCTCCCAACAGGCAGAACCACAGGGTGGTAGTCACAACTAGAATGGGAGTAATTTAATAACAGTAGATCAGCAGCTCAGATAAGCCCCAATTTCTGATCAGTATAGTTTTTGAGATAGAGGTTCAAATCCTCAAAATTTTACCTTTGGATGATAATAACAATTCATTCAGAAAAGAAACTTAGATTTCAGAAATTTGTAACTACCAAGTTCTACCCATTGGCTGAACAGATCAGAACCACGTTTTGGTTGACGGATGAGTATGGTTACTAGGTATGAACCCAGAATATCGCATGCATCCATTGTTGGATGTAGAGTCATAATCCATTTATAGTTGCAGCAAAAGACACCAAAAACGGGGGAACTGCAAATCAATTCTGACAGCAGTAAACCAACGGTAAATCTCAGATCTGATATGGGGTGATGCACAGCAAGGAATCCCTTCAATAACCTTAACAAAAATAGTAGATAAGTTGTATGAACTTCAGATTCTTACTTGGTATCCCAAGGACAGAATGGAGAAGAAGACAGAAAAAAAGGAAGATATGACCTGAGTACACCCAAGCCTTGACTATTATCACACCAGCCTACCTAGCATCACTCCAGAGTGTTCTGCCTCTCACAGAATAGTCCTGCGTTACACAGAAACAGCAAAGATCCATGTAATGGTTTGTCAAGATCGTGGGCTGTAGACGCCCCTTTCTTTTTTATGACTTCAAAATAATAGAGGAATGTAGAGCCCCCCTTGCATGGACTAGAGCTTTCCTTACAACTTATAAACTCCTCAAACTTAGAAACCCCTACGAAATAGAAACTCACATTCTGAACTTAATAACTGGAAACAAAGAGTAAAATAGAAAATAACAAGACGGTTGACAAATTAGAAACTGATAGGCTTGGAATTAGTAACTAGAATTCAACTTTCTAAACAACCAAATAAAAAAAATAGGAACTAAACCAAAGGAACCCCACGACCCCACGTATATTAAACTAAACCCAAAGACTGAACCATAGGACCAAACCTGGTTCAAAACTTGGACCAAAACTGGGAACTGCATGGACCAGTCAGATCTGTTTCATGGGTTGGGCTTTCTGCTGATCTCCTTCTCTTCCCTTGTGATGAGATCTGCATCACTTGCATTAATTGTATTGAATATGAAATGTGCAGGAGAAAGACTTTTCCAAAGCGTGAAATTAATATGTTAAAAAAGGCGTACCCGGTGCACGAGGATACCGCATGTGCGAGGTCCGGGGGGCGAGAACTACGCAGCCTTACCCCGAGAATGTCGAGAGGCTGCTTCGACCGCTTGACCCCCAGGTTGCAACATTCGTGAAATTAAGATGTTTACAAAAAAATAGACCATCTACGGCATTTGTACTTTTCACATATCATACTGCGAGGTTAAAAATTGTCTCTGAACTGCAGTTTTGCAATTCTCTGCATTTGAGGGACCAGTTACTGTGACATACCTGTTCTCTTACATATCTTGTAAATACATCTCACTTTCTTTCTGAGATAGGATCTATGGTAGCTCATGATCTCACCATAATAGGGGGCTTAGAAATTGCCATACATTGGATGCGTAGGCAATCCGTATGGACTTAATGTTTTCTCATTGTACTATACACATCTGCAGATCTGCTACTTTTCTCCGAAAGCCAAGTGAATACCTAATCAGTCAAGATGATTCTAAGTGATATGGTCTTGGGTCCCCTCACCTTGTAAGCCGGTTTATGAGGTTAAGTTCTTCCAGGCCAATAGATGATGCATACACGGATGCTGTAGAGAGAAAATAGGAAATTAAAGACAAAGGTATAAAAGAAATAAATATAATATAATTAAGGATAGGGTTGGCTTTACAGATGAAGCCATGGCGTCCTGGCCTATTGGGAGGGAGCCGACCTCTTCTCAAGAAAACATTAAGAGATATTTTAGGATTCCATTCGTTGCTTCTACTTTTTGAGTCTTTTCTCTTAAATAGGATAGGATAACCGTTACAAAAGAGTTATTATCATGACCCAAACCCAGATACAGGTAAAGGTATAGCCCTCGCGGGCATTGATCTAATGATCCAAAACATTCACCAAAATCAAGCATATTAGAGCTCGTAACAGATTAAATCTCTACAAAAATAATCAACCATTGCTATAAATTTTAAGTACTCCTACTGATGGCAACCTAAGATATGTCCCAGTTAAAATGCAAAATCCATATGATTAGAGTTTACCTCTAAAATTCATCACTACACCCCTTTAAAAAAATAGAAATAAAAAAAATAAAGAAGTATTTGAGTCGCCCTCAAAATCCGCTCCAAGCATACCTTCATCTCAATTATCTGTGATGTTAAAAGAATTGATTAAGCTCAATAACTCAGTATGGGAAATTAGTAAGAGTACACCACAGGGCAAACAATCAAACAAAAACAACGGTTAGAACAAACAATTTTAGTTTCTCAAACCACACTTCTAATAAAACACGATCAATTAAAAATATCCTTTTTTTATTACACTTTAGCTGGCACTAAGGGAAATAAGCTACCGTCCATAATACGAGGGGGAAACTCGGCCCCCACAATCACATGATGACACAATCACATGATCACACAATCACACTGTCGCCACCATTCTGTGACTAAATATACACCACTGTGCACAGTGGATATAAGTCCCGTGGCTCAACGGGACACCTCTCTCTGGTCTTGTGCAGAGTAGTTTGTTTACCCTCACATTCTCTTTTCACACTTTCACAAAATCACCGTCCATAAAACCACTTTCTTTAAGAACACAAACATATGAAAGCACAGCTAAAATCTCCACGTAAGAACCAACATCAATAGACATCACACAATAATAGTCATCAATCACCCCCATAAACTCATGTCACACATAAACACAATTCAACATAAGTATAAGTTTGCACATATCAACGAAACAAGAATACCAAACATCATATCTTACAATCAACCTACACACCTGTGGTGTAATCCCACTATAATCCACTTACCTCAACCTGCATGTCTCCTACTTTCACCCTCTGAGCTCTAAATGCTCAAGTCAATAACAACCTAAAATTAATTACATCTCTCATTAATCTTCTAGTTCAAAAGTGATTCAAATACCTTTGTTTGCAAAAGTCTTACCTCCCCTTTGAGTCCCAAGTGTCCAGGAGGTACCAATTTGAAATTAGTGATACCTTATATTAATTACTATCTCGCCCAAGATTTAGGTCCCATAAAGAATATTATATTTGGACCCTATGAATTGAATCCTAGATCTTGATATGAAATAATATTAGATTTGGGTCCCATATTGGGTCCCAAGAGAACCCTAACACTAAAACAAAGCCCTAAAAACAAAATGGGTCCCCTAAATATTGGGTCACAAGTAATTTGGGTCAAAGGATTAAAGTATCGGTATCAGTATCGGTATCGGTCGTCGTATCGGTCGGCCAAAATTAAGATACGTATCGGAGGGTATAGTATCGTATCGGAGATATGCTAATACGCACATTAATGGATATGAAACACTTTTTTATACGCTTTTACATAAAAAAAATAGTTAAAAAAAGCTATATATAACATGTATTATGCATAAACAGTAAATTGAGAGTATCGCAATAAGAATCCAAGGTTTGTAGTTGTCCCATAAATGTAAAATCCTTGTTCCCAACCTTGATTTCCACTTTAGTTAGAGAGAAAAATGGTCGACAACAACTTTGGAACAAAAACATCTCAAAAAATTATGTTTTTCTGAAAAATTACCCATCTTGGCCATTTTATGATTGTACTGATACATATCGAAACGTACATTTCACTTCGATTTTGAATTTTCCATAGAGTACCGGTACGTATCGGTGTGTATCGTATTGTATCGGTGCATATCGGTATGTATCGTAAGATATGTATCGATACAAAAAGATTTTAAAAATTCCATGTATCGTATCGGTCCATATCGTATCGGTAAGGGCCGATACCAATATGTATCGGCTGATACGGTACGATACGGACTGATACTTTAAACCTTGTTTGGGTCCCATATTGGGTCCCAAAAAAGAATATTAGATTTGATCCATCTAAAGAAAATAAAACCCTAAAAACAATTTTTTTGGGTTCCTTTGTGGGTCCCAAAAAGAATAAACTAACATCTAAAACTTAGGATAAGACCCATATTGCAGAACCAATAATTTAAACTAAGGATAAGAGAAAGCTTCATTACATGGAGTGAGCAGAAAAATAGAGAAGTAGGCACCAAATTCCCCTTCCACTCCGTTTCTTTTTTTCTCATGATTCTGCTTTCTTTCCTTTTTTCTTTATTTTTTCTTTCTTATTATTGCCGACGCCCTTTCTCCTATTCCCCTTGATCTCAACTCTCTCCCCCTTTTCGTTTCTATCTCCCCCTCCTTTCTGACGTCTCTCTTTCCCTTCTTCTTTATCTCTCCTCACGTCTCTCTCTCTTTTCCCCCTCTCACGTCTCTCTTCCCCTTCTTTTCTCTCTCCTACACTCCCACGGATCTGGTTTGTCTAAAAGGGGTGGGGTCCACAAAGAATGTTATAAAAGAAAGTAAATCAATTAAATAAAACCCCCCATTACTTACTAAGTACAAGTCTTGAACCTAAGACCCTTAGATAGTCAAGGTACTAACCGCTAGGCTAACTCATTGAGTCGTTAAATAAAGCCTAACTTTAAATATTTAAGCAAGCTTAGAAAATAACATAAAAAAGATACATATTCTAAGGTTCCAAAATTATGGGGCATTACAGCTATAACCTCTTACTCCACTTACACAACTTCTCTGATAACTACATACTATTCTGATAACTCCTGCATAATTGAGAACTCCTAAACAACGAAATTCTATCTCAAAAGTAACAATTTCCGCCCATATGTGCATACAACAGTTTCAGGCCCTAAGAAAACCCCTGTTGGAAGGAGTCGAACCAGCAGACCATCTGTTCTGGGTTTTCGCTGGACCTGAGTAGTAGAATTTCTCTTCTTCTCTTATGCTTATGCTTGGCGCTGCTGTGTGGAATCGGTAGATCCTGCAGTGGCGTTTTTACTAATGAAGTTTTATACTCTAACCGGTGAGATTTGAAGGAGTTCTGTCCTTTGTTGATGCTGGTCTTCCACTACTGTTCGAGTCCTGAGGTTGAGGACAACCTCAACCCAAATCGTGGGTTGCTTTAAGGCTTCAATCCTCTAATTTTCCCATTATGCCCCTTCTATCTTTTATTATCCTTGATTCCAAGTCTGTCCCATTCCTCTAAATACTGAGTACCTCCATATCCTTCCCTCATCTTAGCTACCTAGTCAATCCTTTCTTAATATCAGAAACCTATTGCCTTTTAGTTAGTTAAAGCCCTATGCAATTTCTGGTTTATTACGGGACTGCCAATGGTTATGATATTTGTGCTATTTATTGATTAAGTGGGCCCTAAGGGATCCGAATCGGGTTATCGAAACACCCTGGATCCTCATCAGTTATACTAAAAGGACAAAAAGATAATGTTACAACTTATTTGACACCTTAAATGGGTGTGAATAAGAAAATCCCAAACTTAAAATTTCAATTCTGGGATAACTATCTGACCATGAAATAGAATATTGGTAATCAATATTTTTTTTTTCTTTGGTCCTGTATGTTTCAAGGTTTCCATATCTTTCTTTAGAGTGCAAGTTAATGGTATAAATGTTTTTAAAGTTAGACTTTATGTTGGACAATTCTGGATTGGTGGTTGTTGCTCGAATCCCAAATGAGGAATCAACGGTTATTGGCACTAGCACAGGCCTTGGTTATGCTGAAATCATAGAAAGTTCACTGGATTCTCTGATACTGCAGCCTGCAGGAGGAAGAAGATTAAGAAGGAACAAGAAGAAGAAAGGAGAAGTTGAGGAGAGAAGATAGGAGAAAATGTATAAGTGATGAAAGAGAGGAAACATGGCTGTCAAAGGGGATAGAAAGAAACACATAAAGAGTAGAGGAGAGAGATTGATCAGATAATGTAATGAGAGAAAAGGATTTTTTTGGTATTGGATGTATCGTTAAGTTGGAAAATGCTCCTTCCTTATAGGCGCTTCATGCGCAAATTAATTCGATAAAATCCTTGTTTCTTTTTTTCTTTTCTCTGCAGTTCCGTAGCTCAATAGGTGTTACCACCATGCACCTTGAGATCTGAAAGATTATCCTGGAGTTTTCAGTGGGGGCTCCACAGCCTTCATTCGCCTTACACATCTCTCCTAAAAATACCTTTTTCATTCTTCTCAATTGATGGACGCATACAGCCTTAAAAGTACGAATGCTGGCCCAACTAGAACACTTAGAAACTGCTAAAAGTGGACACCTCCCATGACAAAACAATTCAGCCAAAGGCATTTAAGTATAAGGGTTTAACAGTCCAAAACCATTTGACTCATTGATACGGGATACGTTCTCATGTTTGAGTATGCAATATAAAGGTGTAGAATTAGGGGAGAATGTGACTTGTTTGTCTTACTTGACAAAAGTACCTCTGTTTATAATGAAATAAAACCCTAAAAGGGACTTTAGGGTCCGTTTAGTTACAACCATAAAATACCCCTAAAACCCATTATTACAACACTCCCCCTCAAGTTGGTCCATGGATATCACACATGCCCAACTTGCACAAATAGAATAAAATACCTTATTACTAAGTCCCTTTGTAAGAATATCTGCTAACTCGTCTTCACTTCTCACAAAGGTATGCAGACAAGGCCTTGCTCCAACTTCTCCTTGATGAAATGCCTGTCAATCTTAATATGTTTTGTGCGATCATGTTGAACTAGGTTATGTGCAATACTAATGGAGCCACTAGTGGAACGACGATCATCTGGAGCTTGCCCAATCAGCATCAGTGTATGCCTAAAACCTAATGTGATTAGAAGGAGAGAATAAGATACCATTCACTAGAGTTCTCTTCAAGTAACGAAAAATATGCAACAAAACTTTCATATGAGATGAGTAAGGATCGTGGATATACTAACTAACAAGACTAATTGCATGAGCCATGCTTGGTTGAGTGAGACAAATAGATGAGTCTTCCAATCAGCCTCTGATATCCACCCTTATCAACATGATCACCTTCCTTGCTTTTCAGATGGGAGTTTGCCTCAATCGGTGTATCTGAAAGCTTACACCCTAACATGCCGGTCTCCGAGAGAAGGTCCAAGGTGTATTTTCTTTGAGAAAGAATAATACCCTTAGTAAACCGTGCCACCTTGATCCCAAGAAAGTACTTCAGCTTCCCAAGGTCTTTAATCTCAAACTCCTTACCATGATCAGCCTTGAGCTTAGAGATCTCAACAATATCATACTAGTAACAATAATGTCGTCCACATAAACAATCAGTATAGTGATCTGATCACCAACCCTCTTCATGAATACAGTGTGATCAGCATTAATTGGAGTGAAACCAACTGCTATCATAGCCTTGTGGAACCAACCAAACCATGCCTTGGGAGATCGCGTCAATCCGTATAGAGCCTTCTTTAGTTTGCACACCTTGCCTTGGGTTTCCAAACTGTAGTAACCCTGTGGGACATCCATATACACTTCTTTTGTCGATTCACTATGAATAAATGCATTCTTGAGTCTTGAAATTCAGTTGCTGTAGCTCCCGACTAAGGTTCACTGCGCAGGAGATAATAATCCTGATTGTATCCATCTTAGAGATAGGAGCAAAATTCGCCTAGTAGTCGATCCCATATATCTGAGTGAAGCCCTTGGCAACCAGCCTTGCTTTGTACCTGTCTACAGCCCCATCAACATTTTGTTTAACTATAAACACCCATTTGCAGCCAATTGGTCGCTTCTGTAGTGGGAGATTAACTAAGACTCATGTGCCATTTTTGTGAAGTGCCCTCATCTCCTCATCCATTGCCTCTTTCCATCTAGCCTCTGCAATAGCCTCCTACCAGGTTTGAGTAATGGAAATAGTACACTAGGAAGACACAAAACTATGCTAGGAGGGAGGTAGAGCACTATAGGACACAACATTTGAAATAGGGTGCTAGGTGCAAGTACTACTAACTTTTCTATGGGCAATAGGAATATCAAGAGAATTACAAAAAGTAAAGGGAAAGGAGATACCTTGGGATGGTAGAGTAGGCTCAGGATTAGAGGGCAGCTGTTGAGTAGTGGTAGTGTCTGTTTTCCTTTCCTTGCGAGAAAACACTTGTAACTCCTGAGCAGGAGCCTATAAGTTCTACTACTGAACCAGTGGCTTCCCTTGTGGCTCCCCCTGTATAGGATTTCCTTGAGTGGTATTATCGTTCCCAATACTATCATCAATCCTAGTACTAGTATCATCATTCCCTCCCTCATCCATTGGAATGAGATGAGGACCATAAAATGAAGGAGTCCCTCTTCACTTTTAGAAGACTCACCCTGAAGAGGTGAGTGGTAAGCCTCAGTCTCATGGAAGATCACATCCATGGAAACAAACAGCCGCTTGGAAGGGGGTGATAACACTTGTATCCCTTATGAGTAAGAGAATAGCCTAAAAAAATACATTTGAGGTCCTTAGTTTTGAGTTTCTAGGAACATGATGATTCCGAACAAAACATACAGAGCCAAAAACCTTAGGAGGAACAACAAAGTTGCATGAATCACAAAGCATCTCTATAGGACACTTGAATGCTAGTATGCATGATGGCATCCTATTTATAAGATAGGCAACAATAAGAACCGCCTCACTCCAATATGGTGCAGGAACATTCATCTCAAACATCAGTGAATGAGCAACCTCTAATAAGTGTCAATTCTTACGCTCAATGACTCCATTCTATTCTGGCTTAACTACACAACTTGTCTCCATGGTCCACTTGATAGGACTGAAATGATCTATCCATATATTGGCTGGCATTGTTAATTCTCAATGACCTTGGCATCTGTGTCTGAACCATACCGTGAAATTCCTTGAAGCATTTAAAAATCTCACTCTTATGATGCAACAGATAAACCCAAGTAAGACGAGTATGACAATGTATAAATGTAACAAACCAACGATACCTAGAAATAGAAACACGGCGGGCGAGGCCCCAAACATCAGATTGATCAAAGAGAAAGGAACAATGCTTCTATTATCAGAAATAGGATAAACATTCTGAGTTTGTTTAGCAAAAAACGTGCATCACAAATAAATTGGTTCTGACTACATTGTGAAACTAAAGCAGAAAATAATCTAGATAATGTTCCCCATGGGGAGTGGCCTAGACGGCGATGCCAACTCTAGAGCTCTGAAAAGGTTGACTTTGAGGTAGTATGATGTGCCTGTGCCGGTGTAGATCCACTATCCAGGTAATAGAGACCACCACTCATTCTACCACTACCAATGGTTGCCCTCGTCACCGAGTCTTGAAACAAACAGTGAGTAGGGAAAAATGTGACTTTACTGTTCAAATTCTTAGTAATACTACCAATAGACTACGAATTAGTTGAAAACTGAGGAACACGTAAAACAGAGGAAAGGGACAATGAGGGTGAGCACTTAATGGAACCCATTCTAGCAGGAGATAGAGAACCATCAGCCACTCGAACCTTGGTTTTACCTGAGGATGGACAATATGTAGAAAAGAAAGTGGGCGACCTTGTCATGTGATATGTAGCCCCAATGTCAATAATCCAATTCTGAGGAGAAATTTATGCAAAATGAACACCAAAAGCAATACCTGACCGAGCAGAGTGCGAGGCATATGTGGCTGACAGGGAGGTAGCATCAACAGTAGAGGAAGAGCCCAACTAAGTCATCATATGACGAAGCATAGCCGTTTCGTTGTTGGAGAAAGAGGACCTGTAATACTGGAGTACTCAGTGCTGTTAGCTATCTTAGGCTGATTTTCTTGAGACTCAGAGGAATTTTTGCAACCCTGGTTACGCCCATAAAGCTTCCAACAAGTCTCCTTAGTGTGGTGCTCCTTCCCAAAGTAATCACACTTGATAACTGGCTTGTCAGTGGAAGGAGGATTGTTTTGAGTAATATTATCAGCAGGGTAATCAACAAAACCTTGTGAAGAGTGTAGGGCAGAATGATCCTGTGGGACAGGTTGTAGCATCTGAGTTGATGATGCTCTTCTACCTGAACAGAGAATAGACCTGCTTAAGGGTAGGAAAAGGGTCACAGTTGAGCTCATTAGCCCTGATCTGAGCAAACTCCACATTCAAACCTAGCAGGAAATAATAAACGCGAAGCATCTCCTCACGTTTCTTAAATCCTACAACATCAGTAGGATAGGTAGGCTGATATGTTTCATAGTAGTCAATCTCATGCCACATACCACGCAGTTCAAAATAATATTGAGACAATGAGCTCTTTCTGAGTAGCTCTATGAAGTTTCTTTCTCAATTCAAGTGCTGAGGATTAGTACCCACTTGAGAATAGGTTCCCTTCACAGCTTCCGAGATAAGGGCAACAGTATCAAGCAATAAGTAGCCCCTAGCAACTGAGAGGGTCAGAATTGATGAGATAGCACCTAGCAACAAAGAGGATCAGAATTGATAAGATAGGACATACCAGAGTTTACAACATCCCATTTATCCTGTAAGGTAACCGATATTACCGCGGCCAGCAATAGACAGTTAATAGGAGCGAGATCACATCAGGTAGTTACTTCGTTCAACTTGATGGAGATAGTTGGGAAGGAAGGATAGTCGCTATTAGGTGCACAACTCCCTGCCTCCTGTAGAACCGATGTGGCAGAATCTTTAGACGCCATAAGTGCTGGTCCCAAAAGCAATCACAATCTATATGAATTGTCCAAATCTAATCAAGCATAGAATATGGGTCTTCAAGCTTCCAAATCTAGTCCGTCATACTGATTTGGATAGGAATTAGGGTTCCAAACAGGGAGAAGGCCCCCGGTGGGAAGAAACTCACCACCGATGGTAAAACCCTAAAAAGACCAAAAGGAAAAAAGGAGGAACTCTCTAGAGAAGAAAGAGGAAAGCGCTAGAGAGAGAGAGGGCATAGGAGGTGCTAGGGATGGGCGGCGGTGGTGGTTGTGCGCAAGGGAGAAGGTGGCAGTGCTGATGGGGTGACGAAGGTAGGGTTAGGGTTTTAGAGAAGGGTTAGGGGTTTTCTTTCTAACTTGCTCTGATACCATGTAGAATTGGGGAGAATGTGACTTGTGTCTCTAACTTGACACAAGTCCCTCTATTTATAATGAAATAAGACCCTAAAGGGACTTAAGCGTCCATTTGGTTACAACCATGATATACCCCTAAAACCCATTATTACAACAAAAGGTTTAACTGTTGTTACATGAAGCTCTTGTAAGCTGGTGATTTAGGCATTTATAAGCAATGTTTGGTATCCCTGTTTGGGATACCTTCCCTACGATGTCTATGCTCTCCCACAGCCCAGTGCTCCAACTGTTAGGTTTGAGAGATCTGGATCAGATGGTATGTAAAATGGTCAATAATTCAAACGATCACCCTTCCTTGGTGCCAGATAGGCTTTTCAGGCTTGTCAGTAATCAGTTAACAATCCATACTCCGAACCGTCTGATCACAGTTTAGCAGTCTCTGGAGACACCAATTGCAAGTTTTTCTGATCATGTGATTTTATGTTATTGTTGTGTCATAATATATCCCAACTTCACTTGTCCTATTACCAATATCATGTATGTCTACTGTTCAGTTTCTCTGTTTCTTATTTGGTTAATTGACTACAATTATGCACTTATGACAATGAGTGACTTAAAACTGATTACATGTTGTACCAGTAACATGCAGCTTACTCTATTTAATCTGTTTGCAGCCAATAGAAAACATTGCTGAAAGGTTTGATGCTTTGTGCCTAAAGGACAGCGGTGTGCTATACGAGGACCCTTATATCCAGGTCTGTTATCCTGTGTGTGTATTATTTCAGTTATGCAGTTAATTGCAATGGATTAGTACTATATATTTCTCCTGATATTTCATTTACCAGACTACCAAAACTGTATGATCTTTTCAAACTACAATAAGTTAGCATTTGTTGTAATACTTTCTGGTTGTTTACATTGAGCACTCAGTGATTTGTTTGTGAACTACCTGCCTAGATTGGCACAAAAGCAGAATGGCGAGCCCACCATGGACGTCTTGTTCTTTTCTTGGGAAATAAGAATACCTCCCCTCTTGTATCTGTCAAAGCTTTGATATTACCTCCCGCCCACTTGAAGACGGAGCTCTCGTTAGTACCTGAAACTATTCCTCCGAGGGCGCAGGTGGAGACTACAATAAGTTTTACATTGTATTTTCTCTGGATTGATTTTTTTCCCCTTATTTGCATTAATCTTATCTTTCTCTTTTTCTTTCCCTTTCTTGCCTAGGTGCAATGTCCACTTGAAATTGTGAATCTTCGCCCAAGCAGGGATTTAGCTGTTCTTGATTTTTCATATAAGTTTGGAACTATTGTGGTACAGTTCTAAGCCTGAGATAACTGTGTTGTGTTAATAATATTGCCCATTATTGTCCTCAGTATTCCAGATACCATTATCTTTTTTTTTTTCTGTAGGTCAATGCCAAGCTTCGTCTTCCAGCTGTCTTGAACAAATTTTTGCAGCCTATATCTTTGGCTGCCGAAGAGTTTTTTCCTCAATGGAGATCACTTTCTGGCCCTCCTTTAAAGCTTCAAGAAGTGGTAATGACATATTGACGTCAAAGTTTATCTGACGAAGTTAAATAGTATTTCCTATTTTGGTTTCTTGCTGATATAGTATTCTTATGGTATATTTTGTTCATTTTCTGAAATGCGCCATCTGGCTTACTTTGTTGGTCTGCCTGATGGTATCAAACTTCAATGCGGTTACCTTGAAAGAAAGCAACTAGGATAGGGTCACAGACAGTACATTAGTTTTATCTTTTGCATTCTGATTTCAGTTGAATGATGAAGTACTTTACTGGTATGGTCTCTTTGTCCTCTTGTTCCTGCTAGATGGTTGGAGAGCCTTTCTATTCCCCTCTAAGCCGATAAGAAATTGTTAGGGGGTGGGGCATAATGCAGCATGCCATGTGTTCCATATCTATCTGTTGATGAGCATCCCACTATAACTAATAAGGGATAATTTCCTTCATGGGTTGTGATGCAGATCAGCACCAAGGAAGGTGCTTCAAAAATTACCAAAGGCAGAAGAAGAAATTGACTCTGTAACTTGGCCTTGTTGTTACTGTGTTAACTCAGCCATTAACTCAGCTGTTGGTTCACCATTGAACCAGTTTTCTGGTTCTGGTTCAAACCAACTGAGCACAAGTCAATTTGATAAAGTTAGTTCAATAACATAAACCTACCGATGGGGTGTGTTGGTAGATAGGAGTTTCAATTTGTATTTTTTCTTTGTTAGAGTTCTATTTTATCTTCTTTCCATGTAAGGGTTAGTTTAGTTAAAGGTAGAGATTTTTTTTATTTTGGGGGTGTGGAATACCAATAGGAGGATGTTTCCGTTTTTACTTCCTATTGTAATTCTGTTTTAGTTTCTGTTAAAGGTGTAGGGCTTTATTCAATGAAATTGGCTTTTGTTTCCTCTATGTTCTGTGGGATTCAGAATCTTCAGTTGTGAGATGCAACTACCCTTTGTTGAGATGCTAAGGTTGGCTGATGGGATGTTAGCCTGGTTCAAGGTTAGAAGCTTGTTTCATATCATTCTTCCTTCCTTTCCATTCCTCTTTTTAATCACCATCAACTGAGGTTAGTAATTAGTACTCTTTGTTCCTGTGCATGCTAATTGCTGGAATTTATTGTTTTCTTGAGAATCAAAATTGTGACTTCAGATCAGACTTCATTAATAGCAATTGGACCCTATTTAAGCCTGCCAACGGTTGCAAAATGCGATTATATTGGTAATGCTTGTTTTTGTTGGTGATTGATCATCCTTTCAATACTGTTTTGATGTCATTATAACCTGGGATCGATCCCTTGATCTGGAAAACTAATCAAGGGTTTTACTGTAGGTAGGATCCCCCTGTAAATCCGGATCCAACCATTGGATCAGGTTCATCTGTTGAGATTCCACACAATAATACAGATCTTTGACCAGAATTTTAGGGACTTCTGGGTTGCTGATTGTTGGATATTAAAGTTCTCTTTAATCTGGTATTTCTCAGTTCACTGCAATGGTGGAAAAATCTGGTTTTCTGAAACGTATCATTGAAGGCTTCTAGCAACCCATCAGGTCATTTAGAAAATGCTCCAGAAGTGGCTCTATTTTTACTGCCATGTGGCACTGAAATTGTGGAAAAGTCCCCCCCAACATATATCTGTCTGGTAAGAATCAGAACTAGCATTTTTCCAAGTTGCAATACAAAGCTTTGTACCAAGGTAAAAGACCCAATTTTGGCATCTCTCGCTTAATGAATGAAGGGTCCACTAATGTAATCCTGGAAACAATATATAGTCAAAGAGAAGTATTAGTTCATCCAAAAGCGTACAAATGTACTTATTTTCAATAGGTTGTTTCTTAATAGAAAACGGGCTTTATGTTATGATTCCCTGTATATCGATTCATCAGGTCCAATTTTTTTCTCAGTTAATGCCTGATTCTTTTTAACCCCCCCCCCCCAAAAAAAAACACACACACACACTTGGCAAGTTGTAGTTTTTTAGCACTTGGGTCCTGATTCACCCAACATAAAATAGGTCGCAAGTTATGAGGGCCATGACCTGAGATTTCCCTTTTAGATATAGTCATGCATATTGAATTCATTTCTACAAGACGAAGAAATTCATAATCTCTCTTGGTGCTATTAAAGGTTTATATCTGCTTGGTCTGATTTGTGCCTAATTTACCCTTAATTTCTCTACATGAGCTAGTCCTAATAGTCATAGCATCTTCCTCTCCCTTCCAATTTATTTAATGCTTAATATGAGTATACGGTCTTATTTGTATTGGAAGCTAAAAAAAAAAAAAAAAAAACTACTATTCTAACACCCAATATATATTAGAATGTCTTAAATAATTATTAAACGCTGATACCGGAATTATTTATATATCAGTATGGAAAATCTTTCCCTGCAATGTTCTTTATTGTCAGAAGATACTACATTATTGAATAAGAGTGACAACTGCAATAGATTTAAGAGCTAATGCAAAGTGAGCTCCTCATCCAAACAGTACCTGCTTGTTGGTGAGCAACAACTGTAATTTTTTTTGTCTCAAAAATCTCAAAACGCTGCATGATTTCCTGGTTATGTTCTCATTTTCAGTTCAGATATTATGTTCAATGTGGCTGCATCTGTTTATTCCTCCCAAAGAATTAAAAGATCGACTTCTTTTTGAACAAAGTCTCCCTTATTGTCTGCATTTCCATATTTTGAGCAGGTTAGAGGTGTAAGACCATTATCTCTTACGGAGATGTCCAACTTATTCAACAGCTTTCACATAATGGTTGCACCTGGCCTTGTAAGTTACTGTTTCTTGTGCACTCTTCTTCTACATGTCTTCAGTAGAAGGTTTCAAAGTTTTGAATCTCTCTTTCAGGATCCAAATCCAAACAATCTGGTTGCAAGCACAACCTTTTTCTCTGAAAGTACTCGGGCCATGCTTTGCTTGGTAAGGGATTATAACTGTCTCCTAGCTGTTGTCCAGATGTGTTTTTCCATGGTTTAATTGCAATAAAATAGTGTAATTTTGCAATGTGGATTTAAATTTACATGATTAAATCACCACTTTATTATCCGTTCCTCCCCCGCACACCCCCCCCTCCCAAAAAAAAAAAAAAAATCTCCACATCACTTTGTTTTAAGATTCACCGGAGGTGTATATTTATATTTAAGTTACAATACATCTGTGAGTTTCTAGCTAAGTTGGAAATGAATTGTAAGCGATAATATTTTTTATCTCGTTTTTATTTATTTATTCATTTTTTTTTTTTTAATAATTAATAGACTTCTATGAATAGCTCTCCTTTGATGAGTAAAAAATGAATAAAAGAACGCCGGACTCCATAACCTCTCATGAATAGCTTTATCGATGATGGAAAATCATTTCATCCTATAGGGGCCTAGGCCTAACTCAAGAACCATAATTGCATCAAATTTGAAGGGGATAATGCATTTCTAAAAATCCCCCCCCCCACCCCACCCCACCCGACCCGACCCGACCCGACCCCACCCGAAGGCAAAGAAAACTGTAGTAGAGAAAAGAAGAAACAAAGAAGAAACAATCTTATAGGTCATCAATATATCTGATTTCTTTAGAAAAACATAACCTTTCAGCTTTTGCAAGAACTGTCAAAGGATTTCTCTGTGATATTCTTTTCTTATCTATTTTCAGCTTAGAGTTGAAACAGATCCATCAGATAGAACACAACTCCGAATGACAGTTGCTTCAGGAGAACCAACACTTACATTTGAGTAAGTCTATTTCGAATTTTAGTCTGTTTACGAAAAAATTGTTAGATACTTAATGAAGGGTCTCTCTACAGGTTGAAGGAGTTCATCAAGGAGCAATTAATTAGCATTCCTACACCGACTCCTGCACTGTCACCAGCACCAACACTAGCACTAGCACAGGCACAGCCTGTAAGCCCAACTACAAGTGTAACGGATCCTGGTGCCATGCTTGCTGGGTTGCTTTAAGAGGAGGGAATTGAATGTTGTGTGCAGAATTTTTTTTTACATAGACGGTTGTACCTGATTTAGACATCCTAGCACTGTTCAGTGCCTCAAATTGCAGAGGCAGGGGAAGAATTGGTACAATGCAAGGGCTGGCGGAGTTGAGATTAGCAGGTTGTGACGGCTTAGTATTTGAGTGGATGTTCTTTCTTTCTTTCTTTTTTAGGTTGGATTGAGGGATTCTAGATTCTTTTGGGGGTATGTACTTGGTGTCATTGGTGAGGTGGTGATATGTAGGTAATGGTTATTAGGATACACAGTTTCTGTAATCTGATGATAGTCAAGAATGAGGAAATGCATGAGGTAGTCCTTGTAACAGTTTGCATTTGTGATTTATCCATATTGATATATCAATAAGAGCAAGAATGAATGAGAAAGAAATCACAGTTTCCCACTCTTTTCCGGTGTACTGATAATTCAATAGCCGTCTCCTATGTAACTAGCACGATCCTTTATACTCTGTAGCTGCTACTTGTTTGGTGTATTTTTTTTTTTATTCATGTTCATTTGATTATTTACAAATAAGTATATTTTTATTTTATTTTAAGCGGTCTTCTGAACTTGACCTTTTTACTATTACTCAGCTCTCATCTTCTACAATATGGTTGACTACTTATCCATACATAAGTCACTTCCCTCCACCTTGGTGGGGATCAATTTATCATTCTTTGTGATGGTGTATTTTATTCCCACTCCTGTTGTAGTGGAGGGGGCTTTGTTGTTTTATTTCATTCATAATTTCACTGAAACTGTGAGTTATGGGTTTACGGGGACTATGCAAGGTTTGTTCCATGCTGTGGCAAAAGCATTCAAACAAATAGAGATGTGGACTGATAGTGATGGTTTAGTTTTGATGGTTTACTCGTCTTCTCTGGTCCTTTACGGTTATGCTCATATGTATGCCCGACGGTTGCCGCTTTACAGTTTATAGCCAAGTAAAAACATGACCAGAGTTTGGCCATGGTTTTTTCCCTTTTTCCTCGAGGTCCTTGGGGAGAATGTTGGACTTTGGGAAACTCCAGTGGTACCATTCCATGCCGCAGCATAGGTGGAAACAGCAGCACAAGTTCTCTTTGGAAGTCATCACCTTAGTAATCAACGTCTAACGCTTTTCCGCATCTTCTAGTTCCTTAATTTGCACACTTGTTCAGCATTTAAGATAGATTACTTGTATGAGATAGACTACCTTCCAGAAGACCTACCAACTATCCCCTCCTTAACTCTTTATCTTCCTTGAAGCTTCAACCTCTGTTATTAAAACTGTCAAGTCCCTTCTTCGCCCCAAGAAAGCTCATCCCCTTAAGGATATGGCAAACTTCAAGGTTTGATCAGTATTAGATACCTGCTACTGAACATGGCCAACTTTTACTTTAGAGGTACCTTCATGGCAGGAAAGGACTTTTGGTTGTCTCAAGGATTGCTCTTTTTGACAGTAGCTTCAGAAAGTACAATCATGGCAACCATCCAAACCAGCGTTAACGCTAGGCATGGTGTTATTCCCACAACATCCAAATTTTAACATGCCCTTGTCTGATCCACACTTTTCGCTCTACTAATGCGTGGCACTCCTTGCTTGCGGAGCGGCATATTGGAAAAAGAAGGAATGATTTTCTATATCCTCAGTGAAAAAGTCACCAGAAAAAGTAGGAGCTCTCGGTGCCCCTACGTTCGAGACTCTGGAAGACTTCACAGTGTCCAGCAAAAACTCATTCCCCCTCCCAGTTTTGAGGATTTAACCCCCCCTCTTTCTCTTCAAGCCAGCCTCCTTCAGCACCACTACCTTGAAGGTTCGAGTTCAAATCATTCTCCACGTAAGCACAACTCAGGCAGCCACTTTTCACTACCAAACGGCTTACCGGCTCCAAAATTATGTTTTTGATTTGGAGGTTTAGGTTTCAGAAGGAGCTCCTTACATAACCAAGCCCTTTTGATTAAGCTTCTTTGATGAGCTCTTATTAATCTAAATGCTTTATGGGTTTAAATTTTGAAAGCTAAATACTTTTCAACGGTACCCTCCTCGTAGGTTTCTTGGAATCAGTATGGATCATTATCGGTCAAGGCTGATCCTGAATCAGTATGGAAAAAAAAAGAAGAGAAAATTGCATTGCCACCCCTGAACTTTGGTTCTTATTCAACGCCACCCCTGGACTTTTCGAAACGTCAAAGCCACCCCCTAAAAATTCAAAAAATTTCAAATCGGTCCCTGCCGTTAGCCGACCGTGTAAAGTGAATGCAAATCTGTTAGTTTTTTTATGATATACCCAAAACACCCTCACCTATTGTGAGAGGACAATATTGCCCTCCCTTTCATTTCTTCTTCTAAACCCATCTCCTTCTCACTCCTCACTCACTCGGTCGAACAAGAAGAAGAAGAAGACGGTAACCTGCAACTCGATCGTGCCCTCCGGCGTGCGATTCTCAGGTAGAAAGCTGACCGGAGTGTGAACCTCTCCCCTCCGGCGTGCGATTCTCGGGTAGGCCTTCCACTTAGAGTGTTGGTTCTGTCATCTGGTGTTTCACGGGTCCAACTGGTGAAAATTGAAAGGGGAATCCTCTGCCCTCCTAATTGGCTAAGGCCTGGAAAATCCCTTGGATTTGATCAATTGTTGGCTGAGGGTGACTCTCCAACTGTTAATGGACTCTAATGGCTTAGAGAGATTATTTTATCTGAACTAACAAGTGCATGCATTACATATCTTAACACTTATCCAGACACATGCCTAAATAAGTAGGCCAAAGATGAGCTATCAGGCTTACCAATGGGTGAGTCTTCCTCTGCAGATCTTTATCTGATGGTAACTTCATTTACTTGGCTCTCCTAGTGGTTCCTAACCACTGCATATATTCTCCCCATCTCGTTTCTAACATAATTCACTCCCTGTTGGTAGTGTCTTTGTTTGTTTAATTATTGTTTTTATTTTAATTCTTTCTTCGCTTTCTTTTTCGATGGGTTGGCATGGTGGAAAAAAAGAGGGGTTGAGTGTTGGGGGTGTGTGTGGGGGGGTGGGGATACAAATCCATGTATCCAAAAAAGCTAAAACAAGGTAGAAACTAACCTGCCACAAAACCAGAGAATAAGAAGTTGACCCATGCAAAAGTAAGAGTCTGAAAATTGAACAGAACATCACATGATTGTCAGTGGTTACATAAGATCATTTCTGCATGGTGGTGTTAGATTACACAATATCGATACCTGGGGTATGATCATTGAGAGATTCTTCTTCATCATATCCATGGCCATATTTGGATCAGAGAACATTTGTGCCTGAGCATTAGGATTATGGATGGGCATTACAACATATATTGATGCTTTCACCCTGGATGGGCATTAGGACTGATGATTGCTTTCTACTTGAGAGGTTCGCACGCCGGCGGGAAGAGGTTCGCACGCCGGAGGGGAGTGGTTCGCATGCCTATCAGCTTTCTACCTGAAAATCGCACGCCGGAGGGCACGATCGAGTTGCAGGTTACCGTCTTCTTCTTCTTCTTGTTTGACCGAGTGAGTGAGGAGTGAGTGGGAGATGGGTTTAGAAGAAGAAATGAAAGGGATGGCAATACTGTCCTCTCACAATAGGTGGGGGTGTTTTGGGTATATTATAAAAAAATAATAGATTTTCATTCACTTAACACGGTCAGCTAACGGTAGGGACTGATTTAGAATTTTTTGAATTTTTAGGGGGTGGCTTTGACGTTTCGAAAAGTCCAGGGGGTGGTATTGAATAAGGACCAAAGTTCAGGAGGTGGTAATGCAATTTTCTCAAAAAAAAATGATTTTTTGATCGGACTAGGGAAAATCCGTTCAATACAAGCCAATCTGGATTGGTATCGGTCTAGACTGATGCTCCCTGATACAAATTACTAAAACCCTGCCTTCTAGGGGTTCAATGGTCTCTGTAAAGTAGGTTCTCTCATTTGGGATGAATTGTATAGTCTTATTCAGTAAATAAATCTGCTTGAAATTTTTTTTTTTTTTTGGTTCCATTTCCAAATGTTTGGGCCGCTGGGCCCCTTGGGTTGAGGACTACAACTACTCCATGTATCATCCCTTTGTGACTATTTTGAAGGGTAATTTACAGCGCCACCCCCTGGAGAATGCCAGTATTATAGGAACACCCCCTCTCTTTCACCAAATTAGACTCAGACCCCCTACCATCAGTCACTGTTAAGAAAGAATTTGAAATGACATTTTTACCCTTTTAACTAAAACAAATAAAAAATCATATTTTACCTTACCTCTCACTGCAACAGCAGATACCACTGGCAGTTCAGCTTCTTCTCCGGTCACAGGCAGCTCCGGTCACTGGCGGTTCAGCTTCTTCTCCGGTCACTGGCGGTTCCATCTTCTCTCTCTCTCTCTCTCTCTCTCTCTCTCTCTCTCTCTCTCTCTCTCTCTCTCTCTCTCTCTCTCTCTCTCTCTCTCTCTCTCTCTCTCTCTCTCTCTCTCTCTCTCTCTCTCTCGGCTGACTTGGGTTCTCTAAATAAAAAAACCCAAATGCTTAGTCATGGATTTTCAATCTTTACAGAAAAAAATTCCTCCAGATCGGAAATGGAAAAGGATCGAGTGATCACCGCCGCTAATGTCACCGCCACTAACAAGCATTGCAGATCTGGGAAGCAAACACGATTCCGGTAAGTAAAATGATAAGCTTTTATGCTGTTACAATTTCAAGTTCTGAGCAGAGTTGATCATCCCTAATATCCCGCAGCAGATCTGTTTCTTCTTCTCCTCTTAGATTTATTATTGTTTTCACAATTTCAACTTCTGAGTGATCAGATTTAAAGGTCAACTCTTGAAAATGAAAATGGGGAAGGAAGCAAAACCAACGACAAGGGTGGGGGAGAGCGATCAGATTTAAAGGTCTTCCCTTGACCTCAGTTGCTAACTCTACCGAACCGTTTCAACCATTTTTCTCTTTGAGAGAAACCAAAAATCCATTTTCTTGAGTGATCAGATTTAAAGCCCACCACTGCATCCAGCCTGGTTTCTTTCAAGATCAGATTACCGTCGCCGTGATCGTTGATGCAGCTGCCACCGCCGGTGCTCGATCTGGGAGAAAGGTACACTAAACATGGGATCCTGCCACCGCCGCCGTCATCGTGATCGTTGATGCAGCTGCCACCGCCGGTGCTCGATATGGGAGAAAGGTACAGTAAACATGGGATCCTGCCGCCGCCGCCGTCGTCGTGATCGTTGATGCAGCTGCCACCGTCGGTGCTCGATCTGGGAGAAAGGTACAGTAAACATGGGATCCTGCCGCCGCCGCCGCCGTGATCGTTGATACAGCTGCCACCGCCGGTGCTCGATCTGGGAGAAAGGTACAGTAACCATCGATTTGAGGATAGGACTTATTAGATGGGCATTTTAGGTACTTCACATTTAGTAAGGGCATTTTGGTATTTAATATAAAAAACAGTAGCTGACATCAGCATATAAAATATATTCTTTAACGGAGACTGACGGTAGGGGGTCTGAGTCTAATTTGGTGAAAGAGAGGGGGTGTTCCTATAATATTGGCATTCTCTAGGGGGTGGCGTTGTAAATTACCCTATTTTGAATCCCTTGTTCACTTTCCAAATTTAGACCACCCTAATATCTACTGTGTCTTGTTTATATTGTCTATTATAATGTATTTCACTTGATTATTTAGAAATAAGTGTGTTTTCAAAAAAGAAAAGGAAAAAAAAAAAATCTTTCTGCTTCCCAGAATGTATCTTTAATTTAAGTGGTCTTCTGAATTTGGCCTTTTTCTAGTACCCAACCTTTATCTTCCACAAATGTGGTTTACTGATCGTGGACTTCGAGCATTGCATATTTCATTTTGGAGTCTCAAAATACTTTCCTCAAACTTCTTTTTGACTTAGGCCTATTAACAAAGTGGTACTCTTTTTAGAGTGTTTTAACACATAAGTCTTTGAATATTCTCTCTAACATTTATCTTTCTAACCAAAACATTGATGTCATACAATTCCTACACTAATGGATTATAGATTATTATTCCTCGATAAAAAAAAATAAAAATAAATAGATAAATAAATAAAATTAGCATTCTTTGTGATGATTTTTTTTATTTCCACTCCCGTTGTAGTGGATGAGCATTTTTTGCTCTGCTTCATTCACGATTTTACTTTGCTACTATAAGTTATGGTTTTACAGGGTCTATGTTGGCACCAAAGGCTAGAGTCATGTTTTAGTGGAGTGCCACACATCTCTATTTGTTCCATGCAGTGGCAAAAGGTTCAAACAAATAGAGATGCGGATTTATGGTCATGTTTTAGTTTTGTGGCTCATGCAACAAACTTAGGCTGGTTGACCTTTAGTAGGTTGTTGCGCTAGTCTCTACGAGAATTAGTCAAGGTCAGAATAAGTTGGCCCAGAGACCTTGGTTAACCCAAAAAAAAAAAAGTCTAAGGTGACGTTAGTTATAAGTGTAAGACTTTGGATATGATTTTAGGTTATCTCAAACCATCGAACTCGATGTGGCTAATTTTCTATTTGCTTAAGGAGAAAGTTTTCCTTCACCTGTAGAGGACAATTCACCCACCATCCTATGGTTCATAAACTCCATGGGATTTTGGTATTTCTCAAAATACCCTCCTAATGCTGTGGTGAATGGATTTTCATTTACTATTGTGGTCGTAAGAAAACTCGGTCCTTCACTTAATGTTTCGTTTTATTTCTAAAAATAAAAAGGGAAAGGTTGGACACGTGGTTGGCCAAGAAAACTAGTGGCATGTGCAACCTCTACCCTGAATATATATAAATATATATATATATATAATTATTATTATTATTATTATTTATTCATTTTTTGGTAGGAAAAATATGGATATTATTCACTTTCCAAGATATAGAATAGAAGATTGATTGAAAAATTCAAATTCTACAGAACTTATTTTTTTATTTTTTCAGTGTTCATACGAGAAAAAAAAAAAAAAAAAAAAAAAA
>NW_024868125.1:184074-233171 GCF_013358625.1 Macadamia integrifolia
TTTGAAAAAGAAAAAAAATGATATATCAACACCTGAATCTGGCCAGAGAGAGAGAGAGAGAGAGAGAGAGATTTCCCAACCTGATGGATCTTCCGTGGGGCCTAGGATGCCTACTGCGTCAGATTGTTCTTCTCTTCTTGGAGAGTTTGGCATTGTTGGCTTCAGTCTTTCAAAAATTATTGAAATAACCATTTACTGTCACTGCCATTATTTTTCACTGGCGATTGTTTGCATTGGCTTGCTTTTGTGTTTACTGTTCTTGTTTTCTTCTTTGTTGGATGTATACCTTTCTATGTGGTGCTCCATGATGATACTTTCATGGAATATTCAAGGGTAGCATTCTAAGGGTTCTAGAAAAACCCTGCAGTGTCCTATTGTAAAACTTCAACCCAAAAAATGGTAATGTTTGGTGCTTGGTAAGAATTTATGCTCAAATTTTAAGTCTCTAGAAGAGACCTGCTAAGAATATTATCAAATTCATGAACTCTAATGGATGCTCTCTGCAATCACCTGTAAATGCGCTTGCTTCTCCTAATCATCCAAATAACTAACAAGGTTTCTGTAAGGGCTAAGGATCTTATTCTTTCAACAGAACAGTAGATAGCAATGGGCAGTTTAAATGGAGAACAAATCCTACTCAACCCTATTCAGACAATAACTCAAAGGGAGATTGGGTTTGACCATTCAGGTTGAAGTTCAGTTTCATAGACAGGGCACCTACATCACATATGTTTTACATAATACACAGAAAATGATGGATCAATATATCATTTTAGAATTTTTATATCCTGCCCTTCCAGAAACACTCCAAAAATGAAACGATTCAGCATGTCAAAGAAGGAAAAAAATTGTTTCCAAAACAACATCTCAGTCAACCAACAGTCTAACAGACTAAAACAAATAGGCATTCATTAACCATGAAAATAAAGTTCTCCTATACCCACATCAATTGAATTATAATTTTGACAATCCTTATTATCCAATACCAACTAATAATCCCAAATTGGAACTCATATTTTTTTTCTTTCTTTTTACCAGGTATATGGTGTATCTGTGTTTCGGGGAAGGGTGAGACAGGGAACAGATGTCTATCTTCCATGTGTCCATCAGATTTTTCTTCCCCTGCCAAAAGAAATCCAACAAAAATCCCTGCCTAACCAATTGCATCTAATCACCGCAACAAGAAAAGAGATGCTTTCAGCAAACCCAAGAAGCCATTTACTTGTATTTTTGTATACCCAGATCAACAGTGAATAAAAATTCCACCGAAAGGAGGAAATAAAAAATGTTGGGGGGGGGGGGAGGAAAAATAAAAAGGAAAACAAAGGGAAATCTAAATAACATATTAGTGGTAACAATGGCCATGAGAACCAGTTCTTTCTATTCACTGTAACTTACTCTGCTGCAGAAGTTGAGTACCCAGAGGATCCTTTTCTGCTAAACAACCATATTGTTTCTTATCTACCATGCAAAACTAAGATGAAGGACAACAATAATTCCCCTTTTGAACACAATGAGAGGGAGGGAAGGAGGGGTGAGAGAGAGAGAGAGAGAGAGAGAGAGAGAGGCAGAGGCTGCACAGTATTGGGAAGGATGGGAGCGAATGGGGTTCATAGGGACAACTCTATTTGCAGAGATACAACGATTAGATTTGCCACATCACTCTTCCACGTGGTAGAACATGGTGCACCCACCCACTGATTTTGCTAGTGGGTTGCCATTGTGGGTCGCCAACAAAAAAAAATTCACCTAGAAGAAAAGGAAAATAAAAGAAAATACTAAGTAATAAATTTACAGCCTATCAAAAGAATAAATTTTTAATTATAAAAAACAAAGATCAAACAGAAGAATAAATACACATTAACAAGAGTAAAGCCAACCCCAAGAGGGTAGCTCAGTTGGCAAGGGCCATGCTCCACAGCTATGAGGTCATGAGTTCAACTCTCCATGGGGCCTAACTAAAAAAAGAAGAGTCACGCCAACCATATACGAGAACGATAAGCTAAAATATTGTCATGCATCCCTTGCAAAAAACAATAAGATCTTTTGTACACTTCATACTAAACCAGGTGACATATCCATGGCTTTGACAAATCAAATGTATCTAGTCATTAAATCTATTAACAGGAGTCACAAATTTACTACAAAATAAAATAGCAATAAATCTTTACCTATTATTTTAGTAAGCGATACCAAGCAATAAAAGCAACACCAAGCAAGGAAAACAATTGATCTTAAAGAAGTAAACAACCCACAATAAAGTAAAACATACCACATTCATGGATTACACATGCATTTATATCATTATTTAAAATATTTTAAGAGGAGTAAAGAACATACAGAATTAGAATAAAATCCAATTTTGAAAAAAAATTACCTAAACCCCAACAAAAACCACATAATTAAAGTTTAAATCCACCAATAGCCTAAAGATCTAGATGATAATTAGGACCACTGATTGTCAAGAAAAAAACAGTGTCAGAAAGTGAGTTGATTTCCCAAAGAAAGTCATTTTCTTACCATATGAGGTTAAGTTCTCACTACAGACCACCAATACTTTCTATATAAAACCAGCAGAAAGTTTAAATTCTTTCAAAAATTAGGCAGAAAGTCAGGGAGAAAAAGAAAGAAGATATCTTTCTCTTTTCTTTTATCTATTTATTTGTCTCACCTGTTCAATGCTATGCAAAAGAGCTCAAAGGAAAAAAACAAGGAAGTCTTTATGGAGGAAAAAGAAAGGTTGCTAACCTAAAAGTCAAAATCCCAAATTATAGTCATGCATCTTAACTTCTCCAAACTTCAAATGGTTCCCCCCCCCCCTCCTCCCCCTGCAAATTTTAGAAAGTTTACTAAAACCACGAAGGTATTGAAATCAGAGCATATAGAATATAATATAAGAAAAATCATAATCGAAAAACAAAGCAATAAATATATATCAACAAGATCCAAGAAGGCGTGTTGTCACCTTGAACCCAAGAAAGAGCCTAGACACCTAGGCGACACCTTGACTACTATGTTGCTAGCAGATCGTGTTTATACAAATCATAATGCACGTTAATGGTGATACCATGAGAATTCGGATAAGTCTCCAGTTAAATGATGCAAATCATGAACTCTATCATGTTTCATGAATTTTTTTTTTTTTTTTTTTTGGGAAAGTCATGTTTCATGACTAGCTGCAACCAAAACCAACACTTAAAGGGTGTCACATAATGTATTCAGGAAATATAATGAACTATGACATCCATTAAACCAACATAAAACATCAAGTTTAGTTAGCATTCAGCAGAAAATTGTTAGCAGTACACTCAAATAGAAAGTAACAAAGAAAAATTATGTCAATAGTGCCATATTCTGTTTTCAGTTCAAGGAAAATAAGTGTTTTTGGGTGAGGAGATTGAGATAGAATAAGATTTCTATATAGTAAAATTTACAGATTCCACTGAATGTTGCTATCAGTATACAATTCTTGGGAGACCATGGAGTCGTAATGGTACAATGTTGAAATATGACGTATGAGATGCTGGCTGTGCTTGCCAATTTCAAAGGCCCAAGAGGCAAGGTTTGCATTTCATCTCAGAAGAGGGAAAACAAAAGGCTCAGATGCTGAAACTGTACCTTTTAACTTCTGGAACAATGTTCATTCGGTACGAAAGCCATTCAAAAGAATTAAAATCCATGCCACTCACCCATCTTAGAAGATAACCAGTTTCCACCACACTGAATCTATGAATAAAATCATGTGCTTCAGCATCAAACTATGCTTGGTCAAACCTTTATTAACCTGGATCTCTTGAACATGATCAACCATTCATTTTACGACACTTCCAGGAAATCTTTAGGAGATTTGACCATGGATGGAAAAAAATTAGCCCATCGTATCCAAATAACCATCCAAATTTCTGCTGCTAGCACTCCCGTAAAGCTTTTGTGTTAAGGTGTCTCCTAAATCTCCAAATGTAATTGAGACCCACAAGAAGCTCCGTTATTGCAGCTTCTGTCTTCGCCTGATTAGCAAAGTACAGAGTCTGTACCAGGAGCACATTTGTTCTGAAGACAAAGTTCTGCTGCTCAAAATTCCGCTCAGAATGCCACCTTATCATGTTATGAGCAAGTGGAGCCAACCATTCTAGTATCCTTGCCAAAGCGTCATCCCATTCCGCTCCAAGAACAGCATCACAAAAGGATGAAGCCAAGTTCTTGGTATATGACTTTAGCCTAGCCCTTAGTGCCGTTCTTACACTTGTGGGCAACATATTGTACAGGTCATGTCTTGAATCAGGACCAATCAGGTCAGGATATGTCACTAGCTTCTCTATTACAATAATCACGTTCGCATAATGGAGTGCTAAAGCAGCACCACCAAGAGTTGATGGAGGAGCATTCAGCAATCTGTGCTTAGAACTGAACAGAGAGAGATTAGTATGGTCTATGCTGCTGTGCGTAAGCAGTTCTGCATTAGCATCTTCTATTCCATTGAGAATTCCAGAATAAACAACATTGGACTTCCGAAAGCCATGACTTACAGGCGCGTGGCTTTGCAATATCGGATTGTCGTCTTCACCCATCACGCATCCTTTGAAAGGGCCTACAGAAGTCAACCGCTTCGCTTTTGAACGTGATTTCTTCCCATGGGCAGGAGTAGACACATTCCCACGAGTATGCTGATGCCTGCAGCTAGTTTTCGGTGTGCCAAGAATAGGCCCTGATTTTGAAATTGGCTTAACTAGAGGATCTGAAGAGAACATTGCTTCGGTTTTCTCACATGGATGAACTGATGGCTGAATCAGTCCAGCAACGGAGTTACTACGACACAGATAATATGTACTAAAAACTGGTGAATTATAGAGTCCATCCACAGCTTCCTTCTCATTGATTCCAAACACATATTTGATCCGCCTGAATATTGTGAACAGAGACCTGCCAAGGAGGCGGAATGTGTAATCATAAGTCCTGTTCCATAGGGAGATCTCTCGGAGATACTTAACCTCCTGCCGCTGCCACATAACCTTCTGATGGAACTCAAGTAAGCTTGACCGATTTGGGTCATCATTACTTGCCTGCATTCTCCTCAGAGTCTGTTCCATTTCGGCAAGAACTTCCAGCTCTTGATGCAAGTTCGTGCTAATGGCAAAGAATCTCTCCATCTTTTTAACTTTCATTTCCATCTTCTTCCAGGTGAATTCCCAGCCATGTACACCCTCATCAGTCATGACAAGTTCATCAAACTCATTCTCAAACCGTTGCAGTACAAGGTCCGAGCACTTCTTCCCTAGCCTAGCCACGGATTTCACTACAAACCCCAAGTTTTCAACCATTTCTGCATAGACCAAATCCACAAGGAATTCATCGTTATCAGATACAAGCCTCCTGATACCATCCGAATTCATGATCTCTTCCCTCAACCTAACAACTTGCTTATCGCACAGACATTGCCATAAATGAACCACCTTTGACATCAAAGTTGCAACTTCAAATGCCAACACACCAATAGTAACCTTTTCATGTTCATGGTTATGTCTCCATGAATGCTTCCATAAACTACTAAACCACGACTCTGTCGACATCTCGATTCAACCAAAGAATAAAGACTAGCAGATCTCACAATTTCTACATCAAAACAAAAACATTAAGAAACAATCAAACAGAAATCTCAGCAATTAAGCAATCAAGTCACCGCCTTCCTGATCTAATAGCTACTCCTAATATGAAACAACTGATCCAAAATTTGAAACAAGAAAGAGAATTAAAGTTGACCAAACCTCAATTCCCCAAATAAATCTCAAGATTCAAATCTTCCAGGTAGAAGAAGCTCACACTCCATCTTAGACTAAAAACCAGTAATGCTAGTAAAATCAATCAAAACTACTAAAAAATCAGAGAAGAAAAGCTTAGAACTTACCGAAATCTTAGCAGAAAAATGAATGAAGTACGAAATCCCTCGTCCTCGTGGGAAAGAGATTCGAAAAATGGAGCAGTAGAAAGGAAAGAACGGTGGTAGAGAAAGTGGGGTGGCTTTTTCTTTTGAAAACAGCTGCGAAGCTACAATGGCTTACTGTGAGGTCGTCTCTGCAGAACTACAAAAGAAAAAGAAAAAAAGATAAAGAGTGAGGGAAAAAAAAAATATATATATATATATATATATATTTATATGAGTATTGCCTTTGCCGGCGAACGCTGTGGAGGAAGGAAACAAGTAATACAGCTGGGTTTGTTTGTTTAAGCCTTTAAGGTGGTGGTTTACAGTTACTGGTAAGTAACGGGGGATTGCCGATTCGGGTTTGTGGTCCATGAGAAGGGTTTGCGGCTTTGTACTTTCGACAATCCGCATATCACGGTGTGAAAAGGAAGGGAACTTTTAGGATTATAATACGTAATAAATGGAAAAGTGGTATGGGTCGGATGGTTTGAGGAATCGGATTGGGTCGGATTAGGGTCGAGCTGTCGATCTTTTTCGATCTGATTCTTGGCCAATATTGTATCATTGAATCAATGCGAACAAAGAGTAATAAAAGGTAGACCGAATTTGTTTTCTTTAATGAAAATCAGACATATTTCTGTCCAATTGCTTTGGATTTAGATTGGTATTGGTTTTGTCTAATACTAAGATTGATTCTATTATCTTAAACCCTGATGGGTCCAGTTTCGGATTGAAAAGAGAAAGAGAGAGAAAGATAAGCATGGCTTCAATTAATCAAAAGGATTTTTTTTATTTTGATAAAGATTCATCGAAAAGATTTGCAATTGAGTATCCATTATAGGGGTGACAATCTTGGGTCCGCACCGGTAGGCCCGACCGTGCCTGACTCGTTTAAGACCTGACCTGTACTAGTCCGTTTAATAAACATGTCGGGCTTCAGCCAAGCCCATTTATTAAACGGGCGTTCACGGTGTAAGCCACTAGCCCGTGGGGCGCCCGACCGACCCGACTCACTTAAGAAGCCAACTAGAACCAACTCATTTAACCCGATCTGCCCGACCCCCTTAAAAAGTGCCTAAATACCTATTTTACCACTAATACTACAAAATATGAGTGAAGAATATATAGGACAAAAATATCCACATTCTAAATGGGACATTCAATTATTAAAAAGAGTATAATTCTGAAAACTTAGATTACATTTTAATGACATGATTCCCTTGGATCTTGCTAAATGGGACATTCAATTGTTATCAATTGTCCAATTGTTAAAGACATGATTCCCTTAGTTCCGGAATTGTGAATGTTATCCTCTAGTAATTTTAAAGTCAATAGTTTTATCCCTTTAAAAATGGATTTTAGGGTAGGCATGTTTAGAACCCGTTTAGAATTAAATAGGTTCATAGCCCGTTTAAGGCCCGTATAAGGCCCATTTAAGGTGGCCCGATTGAAGCCCGACACCGATTGACCGGATTACAAACCGTACCATGCCCCCCAAATCTAGGTCCATTTAAGTAATCGGGTGTTCACGGTGCAAGGATTTCACATCGCTAGGCCCGATCGAGACCTGCCTGACCAGAACCGATTGACACCCCTAGTCCATTACACGTAATAAATGAAAAGAGAAAGAGCTTTTTTTTTCGAAAGCATTGAGTGGAGGTCAATGGTAATGAACATAAAAGCATCAACAATAGCGGAGATGGAGCATTTCACTAAGGGTGGAAATAGAGTGTTTCATTGTGGGGCGGGATGGTTTTTTCACCCCACACTCTTTAGGCGCAAGCATTCCGACAGAGTTTTTTTCCTTGAATGAAATGGGAGAGGATTCCTAAAAAGCAGTGTGGCGTGCATCAGTATAGAGCAAATGAAAATACACAAGAAAGCATTAAGAGATTTCAACTTGATTTTTTGCACAATGTTACTCTACAACTGGATGTAGGGGCTACACTGCATCGAATATTATTGGTTAGCTGAAGTAGATAAACGAGAATTAATTCTAACACCTAGATGCTGGAAAAAAAAAAGCCTTTGAAGCTTAATGACGTGTTAGGTTTCGAATCAGATTAGGGTTAAGTCTGATTAGTGGAGTGGCATTAACTGGTAATTTTTGTTTTTTTTGGTTAAACGTAAGTGTTTTTAGTGGGGGAGAGGATAGTAACGTGGACGATTATCCTCTATAGTGAGTGCAGCGATGTAATAAACATCAAATGGCCAAGACCATTTGGGCACATGCTCTAAAATTATTTCAACTATTTGATATTCACAGTACGACTGCACTCGTTGTAGAGGATAATTTTGTAAGGAAAGTAAGTTTCTTTTACGCTCCTGGAGAAATCCATGTTATTCCATCCCACCGCTAAGATCACTTCTTCCCATGTAATGCTATTTTAAGTAATGATTATCATTGTTACAAAAAAATATATATATAATGGTAATCATTGAATCACCGCGTTTGACTACGGCCGACCAATCCGAGCAATTCTATTGACTAGGTAAAAGAAATATACAAATTATTTCATTTTAAGTAATCTATATAAGGCAATTGATGTAATTACATAGGGACCCTTGTTGATGTAATCACATAACAAGCCCTTAGTCCCGTTTGGATTAACATTGGAATCGTCTTAGAAACGTCCCGCTAAAACTCAGTATTTGATCATCTCATTGAGAAATAGGATATATTAGAATCTGATTTTGGTATCAAATAATAAATGGAACGAGACAATTTTGGGGCGGGATTCTTGATGGTATCAGTACCAAAATACTAATTAAATACCGAACGGAATTGAAATTGCCGGTACCATTTCAAAGGGGTATACTTCATGTTCTTTAATTCAAGTTTATGACTATAATTTGATGTATTAGGGTGGTCTTTTCTCTTATGAAGGTTTCAGTTATAAACCTTTAGTTCTGCTACTATAGACTTATTTGGTGATGACACTAAAATTTTGTCAGGATTTGTTTAGTTGGTCATCATTGATTCTTAGTTATTACGTTGAGTAGCTTATATGTAATCTTGAAGAGTACAAAGAAGTAAAACCATAAAATTTGTCATGGTTTTCTATTCTAATTTGTTATCCAAAGTAAATGAATTCTTAAATCTCATTACAATGAAAAGATCCACATATTGATAATGAAACCATATTGCTATGAAAACATTGAAGTTATTATTCATATTCCATAGTGCCTAGAACTGTTTAGGAACCGGTATGATCCTATCTCATTATAAGTCAAATATGGAACCTAGATTTGATCTTGTTAATTACACGTGACGGTATTAGGCCTAGCACCTTTGGTACCAATACCAATATAAACATGTCCCAAATGCCAGAAACCATCCAATTGACACCATTAGTTTGGATAGTGGAAAGAATGGGGTGGGAGAGTTGTGGGATAGATGTCTCATATTGGTGTAGTGAAGAACTGAGATGGTAAATTGTAACTTATCCACTTTGATCTTGTGTGGTTGGCTTGATAACATTACATGCACAAAAAACCTCTACGAGGAGGCAGTGATTGGTGGTGATCCAGGATTTATTGGCTAGGGTGCATGTCAGGGCCTTTCAATCATTAGATCTTCACTATCATTCACCGCTCACCATTCACTGGTCACCACAAAAGATTTGAGTCCACATTACATTCAATAGAAAAAATAAATTGCACACTAAATGCGTACAACTACATTGAAGTCTTTGTACTGTAACTACTTCGATCTGTAAAGGTCATACAACAATGGTGACCACTTCGTTTGATGAAGAAATAACAAAGAAAGTCCTTCACCAAGTGAATTTGATTTTTATTCCCAATGATCTCAAATTTGATGATAATAAAAAATGATGTATGCATTTTGGATAGTATATGCCCTCTCACATTCACTCTTTCAGTCTCTCTCTCACTTGACTATGTGGGGCCTTATATTTGTATATGAATCATGGCACTCTCTCGCATGCCCATTGGCTTGGCGTGGTAGATGTCAATTAATGCAGATAATGTGTAGATTTCTCCCTTTTTATATACCTTTTCTTTCTATAGTTTCAAATTTTTAAATGCTTTATTTTGTCATTTAGTGATTTCATTTGAATTGAAATTTGACATGTGTGCAATAGACTTTGGGATCTACTTGTTTACAAAATTAAAGTCTCATATGTGTAGCCCACGTCTCTACATTTAAGTATCCTTATGTTATTTATTGTATTAATACTATTTTAGGGTTTTGTAAGTGGTTGGAAAGTGAATTAAGGTAGTTATGGATTTGTTTAAATCATATTATTTTGTTTATTCTTTAATACAAAAAATTTTGACGCTTTAAAAAAAAAAATGTCATTTATTAATGTGTAGAAAGTTTCTCTTACAGTCAACAAATTAAGACATCATCTCATGGCATATCCAATGCATTAAGCACGAATCCATGACCACAAAATTGTAATAGAACAACATTACCATTGCACTATGATCCGCCCTCTAAAAGATCGTCATCTCTCTCTCTCTCTCTCTCTCTCTCGCTCTCTCTTTTGTGTGAATTTTTGCAATTAAATAGTAAACACTCCCTTCTGAAAAAGAACAACACTAAGGGGGACCACTCTCATATTGGAACTATCTTAGATCACCCCAAATTCAGGATTAGGGGCAGTGCTTTTAAAATTGCCCCAAATTTGTGAAGATCCTGTACAAACTTAGGTCAAGAATTTGTGACAAGTCTAATTAATACATACACTCACACAAAATAATAATAATAATAATAATAATAATTAGAATGAAAAATGGAGGTTATTATTTAATAAAATATTATCAAATCCTGTGTATCTTCTCACATTAGATATTCAGCTGTATCAAATTCTAGATATTATCCCATTCAATAATTTGTAAACCAACCCCCACTTTATTATACTTAATTAGCACATAAAAAAATAGGATTAGACTAAAACTTTTGTGCTCAATATTTATTACCAAATACACTGTATCTTCTTATATTGGTGTGACCATCCTATTTAATATTGTGTAAAATGACCTCAATTATTATTGTGTTTTTCAACACATAATATAATTAAGACTATTAGATGTTTCGTGAAATACAATTTAGGTTGATGGACTCCAGCCTCCAATATTATATGAAATATACAAAATGGTAGGCGGTTTGGCATTGCAAAACATGTGTGTAGTGAGTCCATACTTAATACTCTAAGGCCCTCTTTGGTATCATTTTTCTTTTTTATTTTTGTTCACAAAAATGGTTTTGGCTGCATTTGTTATCATTTATGGGAGCTTATTTATATTTAAAAAAAATTGGTAAAACACAAAAACTAAAAAGAGATAAAGAGTCATTTATGTGTTTTGGTCAAAAATGATTTTCAGTTATCTTTACGCTAGACTTTAATGAGCATGTGCTTAAAGGTTCAATATGGAGGGGTAAAGTAGTTATTTACTTTGTAATTAGAAATTCAAACCCCTTGCCCCCTCTTCTTCGATCCAAAGTGGAGAAAGAGAGTTATAAGAAAGATAGATGAAGGGAATCTCTTCACCCATTTCTTTAAAAAACTATTTTGCACATAGAGATACCAAACATTTTCTCACAAAAAATCATTTTTGTCAAGTAGTTACCAAAACATTCTTATGTTTTGATAAAAAATGGTTTTCATTAATGATTTTTGTTAAATCGATAAAAATAAAAAAGAAAAATGATACCAAAGAGGGCCTAAGACCTCCAATTTTTTTATTTTTTATTTTTAATTTATGATCCTAAAAATTGTGTTTTTCTAAAAAAAAAAAAAAAAAAAATTCAACCCCAAATATAATGAAACAAAGAAGAGATCGAGATTCCTGCTCTAGCAAAGAGCATGGTATACTATGAAAGGTGTGTTGTTAGATATATTTAATGGATTCGAAGCTTTACTTCTGAATTGTCCAACATTAGTGTAAAGCACACATTGTATCACCGCTGAAAGACATGTTCATCAAATAAGGACAAAAGAGTGAATCATATCTATATATGGAATCTTTATTTTTTATTTTTGATGTCAACAACTAAAAATATTATTAGAAGAAAGGAAAAAAGAATGCTATCCGATAGTGTTTCATATGCCCACATACACGGGGAAGTGGAACCCGGTTGCATTTCTCCATGAGTGTGGGCGTAGGGAACACTATCGGGTAGTGTTCTTTAACCCTAACACAAGAGATGGGGCTGAGCAAAGCCACCAAACATGAGAAGCAAATGTTATCAAAGAATGAGCCTCATAAACAAAAGTACCCAAAACATGAGAAAAAAAAAAAAAGCAAGAGTTGTTTGGGGATGTGCCTCAGCAGACTAGCGTAGCAACCCACCGCCACAGTCTCCACTTAAATCGTAGATGTATAGATGGGAAACCGAATCTAGGACCCTTTGCTTATCTACACAATCCTCAATTAACCCTAACTATCTTTGGCAACCCACAGATGAATACACATCCAACATAGGATCATCTTTTGTAGATTATAAAAGAAAAAAATTTGAGAGGAACACATGCAATTGAGGATGGGGATGCTAATGATTTTTCACACCAGCCTAGAAGGTTAAACCAAGAGTTTCATAGAATTTTTTTTTTTTGGCTAACGACGGGTATCCAGGCCTTCGGCCTAACTGGTTCCGTGAGTCCATACTGATCCCACAACCACATGGATCGGACCATTCTGTGGTTGAATGAGAATCATTTAACTTTCACTGAAAGCAGTGAAGATCACTAAACACTCTCGTATGAGTGGCCCAAAGTGTACCTAGTGAGAGTTGAACTTAGGACATCCGAGTTTATGGCTCGTACCAAGATGTGCCTAGTGAAATGTCTCATAGGATTGATGAAACAAGATGGTGTGAGAAATAGTGAGTCATTGTTTTGAAAAAGCATTTGTAAGATGATTCCTCTAATAAGGAAATTGGCTTGGTAAAAAATTGGAACATAAAAAGAAACATTCATTTGGAAGGACCAATGGATTCCTACACTAACAGGAGTTTAGTGTTCCTTAGCCATAGTATGCTAACTCTTTATTTGTCAAAGTCAAAGATTTAATTGTGTATAGAAATTGAAATGGTAATTTGATACAAATCCTCTTTCCTAGGTCAGTGGTTGAAACAATCTTAAAATTAAATTAAGCTTCAAATGGAGGACAAATGATTATGCCCTTTCTCCCCAAATAGAGTTTCTCAA
Organism: Macadamia integrifolia; assembly: GCF_013358625.1. NCBI lineage: Eukaryota > Viridiplantae > Streptophyta > Magnoliopsida > Proteales > Proteaceae > Macadamia > Macadamia integrifolia. Next base: position 197,173 of record NW_024868125.1, read on the forward strand.
CTAAAGTTGTTAATGGTTGATCAAGGAGAAGAATGGATTGGTGACCATACATGGGTCTAGGATGCTTTCATCCTTTATCCAAAATTTAGAATGTTCTTATAAAAGGTAAATTGGTCAGTATTTTACCAGTGAAAGATAAATTATTGACTTTTGAATCACTTGACCCTCTTTGCTGTTTTCGTAGGAACAATTTGAAAGTGAATTGACACATTTTATTGACACAATTGGTCGTATCTTGATCTTAACAATATCTTTTTACTTTTTACGGAGATGTCGTAATGAGGTTGTTTTTTAACAGGTCATAATCCATTAGATAGTTATCTATTATATCCCATTGAGCTAATGATCTTCAGCTTCTCTTACCTAAATCGGATCTTTCTCATTTCCTCACTTGTGTTTACTCATTGAGGGGAGTTGTTGTCTACTGAATACCGAAAGCCATCAGAGGAGATCACCTCTAGAATTATATTGTATGACGGCAACTTTGACCCAACATAGGATATGCTGGATTTTTTTTTTTAATTCCAATATTGTGGCAACATGTATTAATCATAATTCCCAAGAGTTAGAGCTATGGGGATTGTATCAGAGTTTGCAAAAAAAAGGAATAGGGGTGGTCTCAACTAGAAGTATGGATGGAAACTCAAGAGGTTTCTAATTTTCTTATGCATGGGAATAGTAGAGGCTGGCCGTGGGAAAACTTTTCTTTATTGTCGAAAACGTCTGGACTAATGAAATCTTTTGATTGCTTATAAGTGGCCATGTAAAATGAGGGTTGAGAATCACTTATACCTTGGAACTGAGAGTTTAGTTGGTTTTATTTAACAAATAATTTTTTTTCATTAAAAAAAAAAAAAATCTGGCCCTAATCCATGTATGCTTTGATCTACATGGTTCAATCCCATTGTGGTTGGGCTAAAATGTTCAAACTTCAATGTGAGAAATAGTTGACATGAGTTTCAGTTTGAGATTCTGCCTGCTATGACTTGAAAATTGTTTAGTTCAAGTCATGGTTTAATTATATTCTTCAATTTTACCGTGGCAATGGGTTGCTGCGTTAGTCTCCCCGAGGATTAGTCGAGGTGTGTGTAAACTGACCTGGATACCTTGGTTAACAAAAAAAAAAATTTGAATTTGAATTTTATTAAGTCAAAGGTATGCCAAGATATTTTAATTTCCATTTTAAGTTTAACTAACAACATGTTACATGTTTAAAGAGTTGAAACATATACACGAATAGATTCCCTACCTTAAGGTTTAACAAAAAGGAATACATGATTGGAATAATTTCTTTATTCTGATTCTTGAGATAGTTAACATAATAGATAAGATCCGTATGGTTACATATTAAATTGGATATTAGGATTTTTTTTTTTTTTAATGTCATGGCATTCTAGGTTTTTAGCCTACAAGTCAACCTTTCATGCATCACCAAAATTGCATGTTTATTTAGAAGTAATATGGTGTAGCAAAGTGTTCCTTAAAAAAAAAAAAAAAAAGGAAAAGGGTGGTATTTATCTTTTTAAATAAAAAATGTAAGGGTGTGAATTGTAAAATGAAATTATTTATCCAAATTGAATCAAATCGATAAATTATTTATTAATTGATTCGATATTTGGTATTAAGAAGTGAAATCGTTTAAACTGTCGACTTTGAACCGATCAAAAGCAATCAGATCTATTATTCTATTGAATCGACTATCATACTAAACTGAAAAAATAAAAAAACTGATTACTCCTGACATTCTATATACACTCCTTAAATATTTGTAGTTGATTTCAACCATGTAAATTACCTTAAATTTTTTTTATTTTTTTTTTAGGTCAAAGTTTGAGCTTAGATGTCATGGTCAAGCCCAACAATACTGGAATGGGCTTAAAATATAGGTTCGTTCTCAATTTTAACCATCAACTCGAACCGACAATAAAATCAAAACAAAAACAATAACCATTTAACAAAAACTGTTTATTAATCCATTTGACAATGTTCTGTTTTTACCATTTTTGTGTTTTTTTGTTTCTAGAAATGGAGAAACAACCTAAAAAGCATTTGATAAAGTTGTTCTATTTCACCCGTTTCTAGAAACATAAATGAAAATTTATGCTTATTTACAATTTTATAAACGACTTTGAATAAACTTGTTTCGTCGTTTCTATAAATAAATTTGAGAGGAAAAAAAAAGGTTATTGTGCCCCGATAAATCTTTCAACTATTTAAACCTAAAAAGAGGTAACCGAACCCAAAAGCAATCAGATCTATTATTCTATTGAATCGACTATCATACTAAACTGAAAAAATAAAAAAACTGATTACTCCTGACATTCTATATACACTCCTTAAATATTTGTAGTTGATTTCAACCATGTAAATTACCTTAAATTTTTTTTATTTTTTTTTTAGGTCAAAGTTTGAGCTTAGATGTCATGGTCAAGCCCAACAATACTGGAATGGGCTTAAAATATAGGTTCGTTCTCAATTTTAACCACCAACTCGAACCGACAATAAAATCAAAACAAAAACAATAACCATTTAACAAAAACTGTTTATTAATCCATTTGACAATGTTCTGTTTTTACCATTTTTGTGTTTTTTTGTTTCTAGAAATGGAGAAACAACCTAAAAAGCATTTGATAAAGTTGTTCTATTTCACCCGTTTCTAGAAACATAAATGAAAATTTATGCTTATTTACAATTCTATAAACGACTTTGAATAAACTTGTTTCGTTGTTTCTATAAATAAATTTGAGAGGAAAAAAAAAGGTTATTGTGCCCCGATAAATCTTTCAACTATTTAAACCTAAAAAGAGGTAACCGAACCCTTTCTCACTTTGGGCATTCGATGATACTATTGGGGTTTTTAGTGGTATTATGTCTGCAAAAAATGTTTCGAGAAACAAGTTTATCAAACACCAAAAAATCCATTTTTGTTTTTGGAAATGTGAAAAGCCATTTCTGTTGTTTCTAGACACAGAAACAGCAGAAATGTTTGTCTAGAAACAACAGATACGTTATCAAACGGTGCCTAATTGGTTTCAATTTGAGATAATTCAAAATGATTCGATTTTTTATTTTTACCCTATATTCTTTGAACCGAACTGACTATCACCCTTAGGCTTGGGGTGGAGTTGACATTTGAAAAACCCTAAAATTTTTAATTCGTGCAGAAATCCAAATCTCAATACATTCATCAATGAGATACAAACTCAAGATTTCTTAGTAGAAAAATCTAATCTCTAATAATAATAGGTTAATTATAGGCATCAAGGATGCAGAGTTGCAGATGGTAGACTAGTGACTGAAAGACCTTATAAACTACAAGATAACGATACACTAACATTTAGACCATCTCATGATGGATATTAGAGAGGTGGTCTTCAACCTAAGTCCTTTTTAAAGCACCTGGTTGTGATAGCTTACCTACGTTTTTCTATCATAGAAACTTAGAAAGGGTTTTGTCATCCATCAACAACTCCCTTTGTCCTGAATCATACTTTGCAATGTGACTTATATAATAATAGTTAAAAACTTAGCTAATAGACTATAATCACATTTAGACAATTTTTTTTTTAAAGTATTTGTTAAAAGCCAGCAAATTTCTAACAATATTATTGTTGCTCATGAAGTATTCTGTTACCAAACTAGGAAGAAGAGGGAGGAAGGATACCCCTTCCTTACCTCTCCCTTTTAGCTTGAAGTTTATTTTATTTTATTTTTTTAGGTTTTGGGTTTCAGTTCTGTGACTTGATCTCTATTTTGAGGTCATCATATTCTTAAAAAAAAAAAAAAAAAAAAAAAAAAAAAAAGATGTATCCAGTGGACGAGGCTCCCACATGTATGCTAGGTATGGGGGGTGAGAACTAAGTACATTTACCCCGAGACTGTCGAGAGGCTGTTTCAACTGCTTAACCACCAAGTCACAATATTCATATACCTTACAGTTGAACCAAGAATGCCCCTTAAAATATAAGAGAGTGTTTTTGAGGCGATCGAACTCTGTAGAGGAACAAGACAATGCTACTCATTGAATCCTTACTTGGTTATTAATGTTGAAATTCTTAGAAATCTACTTCGGCCACAAGTAATTGGTACATGTTAAAAAGAATCAAAGTAGCTTTATCAACACCAAAGCTTACTCACCTCCTGTTTTCTGATGATACTTTCTTGTTTTGTCATACAAATGAGGATTTCAATTTGTCTAAGAGTGGGATAAACCAGTAGGAATTGCTCTAGCTAGTCATGTGAGATCTAAGCTATCAAGACTACTGTATGTAAATCATATAGAAAGGGAAGAAAAGTATTTATGAATGAAACTTAAGCTCCATGCTTACCATATTCCTTACCTTTTGTTTCCCATATAAGAAAGTGACAAATTAAATTTGAAATCTTGGGAGTTAATTTGTCAACCTAAAATTCAAGGTGGACAAGACATCAGAACAAGCAATATATATAAGAAAGCATTGTAACTTAATAAACCATTGGGTCCTTTAGAAATTGCCTTCCTGTTTATGTCTCGGATTGGAACTAATTACTATAATTCGTCCCGTCTACTTCTTTGGAGGTTATGGATTAATCAATCACACCTAAGTCCATGCCACAATTCTTGTATGCAAGATATTTTAGAGGATACCGATTTTGAGATGAATGTACAGAATAAGAAACCAAGCAAACAATTACATAAGAATATTACAAGAATACGCAAACTTGTTAGATTCAAAACGCTGCAAATGCAAGATGCCTTTGATATTAGTTCCATCTATATCGAACAGGCAAGTCTCACTTTTAGAGAGAGAGAGAGAGAGAGAGAGAGAGAGAGAGATTCTCATATTGCTTACAGTTTTTCCAGTGTAATGTTATGATAATTGTTCCATCCAAGCGCTTATTAGCCAAACATGAAAAGAAATTCCATGATTAATCTATGACGAGGTAAAATTGGCTGCTACCCATTAGCTGCAATCCCTGCTGGTAGTCAAAGTAATGGAATCTTTCGAACACCTTATCTTTTGGGTTTATAAATACCTTCTTAGGTTTTAGTATTTCAAAAATACCAATCTAGATTGCATTTCTTTGTCAACCAACAGGGTTGCAACCAAATTTTATCCCCGTTTAAGTTCCTCTGGGTATCCCATAATTTTTTTTCATGATGATGTAAATAGGCAAACGACCTGCTAAAATGTCCAAATGCTCTACCCTTTTTTCTTCTCTTTTTATGCAACAACTCAACTGGCCTCATCCCAACTGAATGTGGGGCTGGGCCTGTTTCGATTAGGCATAGTTTGGCTTTTCCACTTTAGGACCTTGCACCATGAATAACCTGGTTAAGTAATGGGTCCTCATATGCTAGGTATGGTCCCATTTATAGATCTTTGATTGGGTATCAATCTTTAATCAGACTAGCAATAATCAGGCCAAACATGCCTTAATTGGACTTTAAACGGGCTAATGACAAATTGGCTATAATCAAACTCCAAACGAGCTATAATCGGACTTTAAAAGGTCTTTAACATGTTTGGATTAGTAAACAAGCTCTAAACAAGCTATTAACGAGCCTTGAACATGTTGGGTCAAGTTGAGCTATTAGTTGGTTGGTCATGGTTAGGCGCCTGTTGGATAGCATCTTGCACTGGAATGGCTTATTAATATCTGGGCCAATTTGGATTTTAAAAGGCTGGGCCTGCCAGGCTAGGCTTGTAATTGACACCTCTACAGTTGGCTACATAGATCCATGCAATGAAGAAATAAGAATTAGTAATATTAAAAGAAAAAGAACACAACAACAATAACTAGATAGAACCCAATTAATGCAATCGACCAATGGATCCTAACCCTCCAATAAGCTCTTTTCTTTTTATAATATTTCAAAAATTCAGAATTTAGTAGCAGAGGGAGTCTAAATCATTATTGAACCCTTAAATTTGTTCCAATTCACCCACTATGAATTATCATCAACTTGGAATTTTTGAGCTTGATGCATTCAGAGAGATACATGTTCGTGGTAAGCATAGGAGGTATGCAATCACTGGTGCTTACTCTAAGAATATGGATGGCAATGATGTTTAAGGTAGGTTCATTTCCTATATTATGGCTCCATTTGTTTTCAGTGTAAAATAAAGTTCATCTGAAAAATTTATGTGTAAAAATTTCATGTAAAATCAAAACAAATGGAGCCTATATATCGATAAAATCAATTAGCTCTAAGTTCAATTACCTCTCAAAGTACATCCAAATTTTGATGAACTTGAAAAATTCTAAAAGTCTACCAAAAAAAAAAAAAAAAAGAAAAATTCTAAAGGTTGAGGAAGATGGAGATGCTAATGCATGTATTCTCTATGTAAACAATAAGAAAGACAGTGTTTATGGGTGAGGAGGGGCTATGAACCTAGCCATGGTTTTTTTTTTTTTTTTCTTAATGGGAAAGTTACACCCCCTCCCCCGTAATTTGTCAAAATTACACGAAAATCTAAGAGTTTAAACGAATCACGCCCTCTCTTCTTTGTTTGAAAAATTCTTACAATCATGTCTAATCCGTTAGGCCATGAAATTGGGATTGTTAGTTGATGATGTCACCTTACATGATGCGTCTTAATGCTAAAAGTACTCTCATATTAATGTGAACTTAGGGCCCGTTTGATAACGTTTTTGCCGTTTCTGTTTCAAGAAACGGCAGAAACATAAATTTTCGTTTCTAGAAACAGAAATGGATTGAAGGTGTTTGATAAGTCATGTTTTTAGAAGTCGATGGTAACCAATGAAATAATTGCTATAAGTCATTTCCAGAAACGGTGAAACAAGTTGAACTTGTTTCGCCTGGGTCGTTTCTTGAACCATAAATAAGTAAAAATTTTTATTTTTATTTCTAAAAATAAGTGAAACAAAACAGTTTTATCAAACGTCTTTTACTCTGTTTCTATCGTTTCTGGAAACAGAAATGACAGAAACGCGTTTCTTGAAACGTTATCAAACGGGTCCTTACTAATACACCATTGCATTGAAACAAACAAAAGAAAGGAGTATTTCGTTCTTATTCAAGCTAGCTCTTTTTATTCAATTTCTTCTGTAACCTTCTTCACCAATAGTATCAAGAAATTTTTTTCCTTATGATGGTCACTTGCCAAAACTAGGCAAAACCCCAAAACCCACAATTCACTTACCCAGTTGCCCCTTATTCTTCCTCTCACGCATTCAACCCTAACCCTTTCTCAGATTCGCTCTTTACCGACCCCTTCCTCTTCTTCTTCTTCGATTGTGATTGCAGAGGCCCAAAGTTGAAGAGGAATCAATTGCAGCCTTGAAGTGACCCCAGTCGTGGAGGAATCGACTCCAATAGCCTTGCAGTGAGCCCCTTCATCTTCTCCACTTCACCGGTAATAGGTGAGTCACTTCCCAATCCCTGATTTTTTAGTCTATTTGGCAGCTCAATATGTCATTGGTCACTGGTATCGCATCATCTTCCTCCCCTCGTTTTAATCCAAAACCATTGCTGAGTGAATCCTCCAAATATTTTAAGAACCATCCACGAGATAACAAGATCGGCTATCTTGCTAGAGTTGCTGTCTCCTTCAAGCAACTTCCTTGTGACCATTTCCCTCTCTCATCATTTGTCCTCTTTACTTTGCTCCAGGAACCACAACCCGCCTTGTAGAAGGAACCTTCTTGGTGCTCAAATCGGACAAGCTTCCCTGAATTTTGGGGCTTTGTTTGTTATGGGGTGAAGGCATAATTTGTTTTACTTTGAATACGCTTTTAAAATTCAGAGTTTAAATTTCCTATATGAGGAGACACATGAAAATCAAGTGGATAGGTTCCAACCCGAATATTATCTGGACTCGAGGAAGTCTTTAAAATTTTATTAAATAAAAAAAAGAAAAGAAAAAAGAAACAAAGGGGAATATAATCTGCCTTAACCCAACCCATGAGATACAAATACTCTTACACTTGTTAAAAAAAAAAAAAACCTAAAAAAAAAAGAAAGATTACATTCTAAAAGATTGGTAATCCCACTTTATCCTCTCGAATGATTTAACTAATCTTAGATGGGAGAGAATTATCACTATGGAAAATTAGCTAACCAATCTGCTGCACGACTGCTTTCCTGAAATGAAAAGGAGATATGAACTCTTAGGGAATCACAGAGGTTAATTATTTCTTGAAACCAATACCAGCAACTCCACAATATACATGATCTTTAAGAGATAAGTCTCACTATCTTAATAAAATTTGTTGTCTTTTATGAACCTAGCCATGGTTCAACACCCATGTACTTTACCCAAAAAAGAGAAATTTATTGTTCTCAGTTTCATATGTATTGATATTCCATCCATTTTTTACCAAAAAAAAAGATATTCCATCCATTGGAAAGCTGCTAGCACAGCTGAATGGGCTAGTGCAGTAGACAATTAGCCCCCTTTAGGTCTAAGTTTGAACCCTCAATTTCAGATCAAAACCCTCACAACCGTAATTAGGGGGATTTGCACACACCCAAGGTCCTTTCAGCCATTCCCTCTGGTTTCTTGCTCTAAATGGTTATGGAATAAATCGATCCCTCCAAAAGTGGGTTTGACAAATCTTTAATGGGAAAATTCCAACAGATGACGCTTTGATGAGTATTGGTATTCCATTGGCTTCCAAATGCTTTTGTTGCAAAGATCCTTGGAGGGAAACAACAACTCTTATTTTATTGGGGGTACAATTGCTTCTAAGGTTTAGGATTTCTATAGAAAAACAATGGACATTGATGTTATTCTAACTCAGGATCTCAGTACTAGAATTCTTTACTGGCAATCCCTTGCCAGTGTCAAAGGTATTTGTGAATACATAACTGGTCTATTACTATCATTTATTGTTTGGGAGTTATGGTGGGAAAGAAATAACAGAAGACACAGTGAAGGCTCTCATGCTGCAACTACCATAATTGAGAGAATCAAAGATTGGATTCATGAAATCATTTATCCAACTAATTTTTCTAAATCCCTTTCTTTGAGAGATAAGCTTATATTGCAGGTCATTAAGTTAAACCCACCAATTAGTAGGGTTAAAGCTCCAATTCCTATTTATTGGTGCCTTCCATTTTTTCTGTTAAACTGAATGTGGATGGTGCAAGCAAGGGGAATTCGGGTATTAGTGGTGGGGGAGGCATTATTAGAAACAACAACGGGAATGTTCTGGCAGCCTTCTCCAATGTTTATGGGGTATGTACAAATTCGGTGGCAGAGATAAGAGCCTTTAGAGATGGCTTGGTATTGTGTAAGGATTTGGGTCTCTCTGACATTTATATTAATTCTGATTCCTCTCTAATTGTGAAACTTATCTCTCAAAGATCATGTACCTTGTGGAGCTGCTGGTATTGGTTTTATGAAGTAATCAATCTCTGCGATTTCCTGAGAGCTCATATCTCCCTTTCATTTTGGGAAAGCAATCGTGCAAATGATTGGTTAGCCAACTTTGCATGTGAATCTACCATAAATTCGGTTTTCTATGGTGATAATGATCTCCCATCTAATATTAGTTACATCATTTGGGAAGATAAAGCGGGATTACCAATCTTTAGAATGTAATATTTTCTCTTTTGCAGGTTTTCCTTTTGGGTTTTGCAAGTGTCAGAGTGATTTGTATCTCATGGATTGGGGTAAGGTGGGCTATGTCCCCCCTTTGTTTTTTCATTATTTTGTTTCTCTTATTTAATAAAATTTTAAGGCTTCCCCGGGTCCCAGATAATATTCGGGTTAGAAAAAAAAAAGGTCCTTTCAGCCATCGGATGTGTAGTAAAGGGGTTGAAAGGTTAGAGAAGATCCGAACGCTGTTTTTGTACCACAACAAATCTGACAGGACTGAACGGGGAGCATGGTTTAAGGAATTGCATAAGCCTGAATTGGTGGATTGGATCGATCTTGAGAAACCATTTTTTCTACCTGTTTTACCATTCATTGATCTGATCTGACTGATTTCAATCGATTAGATCCCATTCCTCAAACCATTTTATTTGTACAAATCTAAACTTTTCAGGCGAAGAACTCTAAAAAACGATAAGAAAACTACTTTTTCTCGTGGATCTGGGCTTTGAAATTCATAAAAATAGTGGTTGAAAGCTTGGAAACGAAGACAAAAGCCCTTCTATTTTGTTTTCTGGGTTTACAACTCATAGGGTAGAGGATTGGATTGGATCGGGTGATCCGGCTCGAATAGCTGCTCCGTACAGCGATACAGGATACCTTACCAGGATCGGCTTCAGCTGATACCGATCTTTTTGGTGGGGGTTAAGAGAGCCGATACCGATCCTATTCCTCAATCCGTGATGTGCAAGAAATCCTATTCCTGACTAGCTATTTTCCAATCCGAGGGTTTTTGACAGTGAGGTTTGAAGAGCGATGGTTCCAGCGGATTACCAGTGAGGTTTGTTGATACTGCGCATGATCGCAGTCCTTTGCAAATCAACCTAAGGGAGAGGGAAACGGGGGGGCGGGGGAGAGATTTTTCTTTTGCTTAAATAAGTAGGAATAGTGAGGTGGATATACAAATTAACTGAAGATTGATACAGGGGCTTTCTTCTCAAAGATCAATGAGTCAAAAGGAAGAGTCTTCCAGCTCTAGACCGCGGGTGTCCTGCACCACTTGCTTCGATGCTCTCTCGTTTTGCTATTGTATGTATACTTTCCTTCTCCTCTACTTGTATATTCCTTTGCATTGGTATCTCTTCTCTATATTGCACTTGCTATGAAGTTCGGCTTGATTCATCTCTAAAAGAATGGAATCTTTTTGCATTTCGTTTTGTTAATTAGTGTTTTGAACTTTTTTTATCTTTTATTTTATTATTTTTTATTAATTTGATATACTTTTACAAAATTTCTGCTCCCCCATGGTCGGAAAACTATCTTATTTGATGACTTGTCTCTTTTTGGATCTTAAACCTAGCTTGTTCAAGAATTTATGGATTCTTGTATTTACTGTTTGGATACTAGGAGTGTTTCATGACTTGTATATACTGAAGGGGGTTATTGAATGTGGTGTAATAAGAAAAGTGTTAAGTGGCATTGATCTTGTTGCACTTGATAATGCTTGACAAAATGGCTGGAAGATCAAAAAAGAAGTCACTATATGGGCTGAAGGTGTTGGCTGGAAGGGGGTTTAGAGGTCTTATTGAACGAAGAACAATGTGCATTCGTTAGCAAAATGGTTCTAAATCCATTCCCCCCCCCCCCCCCCAACCCCCAGAAAAGAAAAAAAAAGAAAAAGGGAGAGGTGTATAACTATTGTAGATATGAAGTTAAAAGCTTTCCCTTGCTAATCCCTTTTTCTTACTGAAAGGTTCTTGGTTCAGTTGAATCCCTAACTTAGATGGAGCTTAATTTGGAGAACCATTGAATACTAGGGTTTTGACAAGTTAAGGAGTCTCTTTAAGGCCTTGGATAAAATGCTGCTGTAGGGCTGTACCAAAATGAAAAGGTGGTGGGAAATGGTGAAGAGTTTCCAAGGGTTTGAATTGGGGCATTTAGTTTATGGTTTTTATTTTTGTTAGGTGTTCAAATGGTGACAATTCTTGGATCTTAGTTTTCGTTGGAGTTTAAGGAATAGAGTTTCTAGGATTTGGAAATAAGGCTTTGAGAATTTAGAGTCAGTAGGATTTTGATATAGGGTTTTGAGAATTTAGAGTCAGTTGAATCTGTTTCAATATAATAGCTGGAAAAGAATATCCATTTAGGAATTATGAGAAGAAATAAGGATAAGATAGAGAATAAAGAAGAGAAAAGAAGATAGACAAATTGAGGAGATGGAAGACAACCCAGCTAGTGTTCTACATTGATCTCTCCACCTAGGACTAATTCATTCCAAATATCAAGAAATGTGTGGATTACATTTATAGCCCATATTTTTTTGTGTAGTCCGTTTGGCCCTTGTAAAGCTTTGGGGATTATTCTATTTCTATATTAGACATTCTTTTTTACCTATAAATAGAAGTAGAGAAAGAGAGAGAGAGGGAGAGTCCTACGATTTCTGTAAGGGAGTCCCAATCAATTGATTTTAGGCTGCCCTCTTAATGCAGGAGTAGATTACAAGAAAACAACCCCCACAATTGATAAACATCAAACAAGACAAATAAGACCAAGAAACAAAGAAATAAGACCATCAAATAAGCCCCCAAGGATACAATACCCTTATAAGAGCAAAACTAGCCCAAAACCTAATCCGATAGGAGAGAGAGAAAGACCTGTTAGAGAGAGAGAGAGAGAGAGAGAGAGAGAGAGAGAGAGGTGCGGCCTGGTCTGTAGGGCTCAAATTGAGCTGCAAATTTGGTCAATTGTAGGGCCTAGGGAGGGTACAAAGAACCCTAAATATGAAGAGCTTATGACGGCTGGTTTGAGAGTTATGCGCTTTCTTGATTTTCCGACCTAGGAGAGAGAATGAGAAGGATTTTGCAGGAACAACAGCTTGTCTACTTCAGAATACTTTCAAGAGAGGATCGATTGATCTTCTTAGAGTGTAGAACCAGTCCCCCAAAGGATATGCAGGTCAGATCTCAAACTTGGGCAGCAATGGAGGTCGACTGGCTTCAAGAACAAGAACTCTTTGGCTGATCGATTGTGACTCTTGCAATTCTGGACATAAATGGTTCTTCTTGAAGGCTGATGACAATAACTGTAAACAAAAAAATAATTGAATGGTGAAACAAAGAAGAAACCAGGGAAAGGTGGGAGAGGAAGTGGCTATCTTAGCTTGGGCTTGTCACTCACAGCTATCCTAGCTGCTTTAAGCAATAAACTTCAAATTATCTTTTTTCAAATCTAAAATTATGAGTACATAGACTCATCTATTTAAAGAGGGCAGTATAGCAATCTTATCATAACTAGGAGCTAGTTTTCAAATAGGACTAGACACTCCTAGCATGACTTGGACTCATAATAGGACTAGGACTATAACTCCCACATGGAGTAGGACTAGAACTCCAACATGGAGTAGGTAACTAACTCGTCATTCACTAATAGGGAAACCTAAACTGACTAAAACTGAAATGACAAAGGAAATAGACTCAAAACATGACTCTAACTAAACTAATGAATTAATTCCCGTTTTCCTACTTTCTACCCATATTTTTGGCCTATTAAAGTGACCTATTACAAAGAAAACCCATGAGATCAAAGGTCCAACACATACATACCCAACTGAAGGCTTATTTGTAATATAATAAGCCCATTGAGTGACTTATCTGCATCAATTCTTCCTCTCTTAGAAAAAAATTGTCCTTGAATTTTGTAGAGTGTGAGGGTGATTATATCATGGTGCACGTCCCTCTTCAAGCCGTAGAAAAATTCAGGTAGCTCTTTGATAATAAAGATATAGTCTAGAATGTGAGGAGCTCGATCTTCAAGATATTTTAATGGGATGATGAACTCCACATGCTCAATCTCAAGGTCTTCAGATATATCCATGGGGTCGTCCACATGTATGCCTTCAACCACTGTGTTCTTGACCTCCACAATTTCAATCTCAAACTCCTTAGGATCTTCCTCTTGGCTGTTCAAAGTCATCACAGTTGTTGTAGTGTCAAGTTCCTCAGTCTCAACCTCATTGTCCATTGTGGCAACCTTGTTGCTTTCGAATTCTTTCATTGAGTCTTGTTGATGGGAACATTAATGACTAACTCTTCCTTGACAATAGGAATTAATGAAATTTCTTCAACACTAACCTCAACTTCTGACTCTGGTTTACTGCTCGGAGGTGTCTTCTCTTGTTGCTCCTTTGCAATAGAAGTTGATGATTCCTTCATGCTCTTGTCAGTTGTGGGTGGCTGTTAGAAATCTGATGGAAGGAAGTACATTCTTCGTTCATGCTTAGATAGGTACGTACCTGCCAACTCATATTGTATCTTATCCTACGTTCTAGGTTTACATCCCTGAGCTTGAAGTTGCCTTTCCCGAACTCTCTATTGTATAGGAACACAATCACTCATTTGGGAGCAAACGTATTGAAGCCGTTGCGTCTCTCTCAAGTTGTAGTTATCAAAGTACACATCTAATTCACACATCCATTCAAGGAATTCCCCATAAAAATAACATGGTTGAGCATTAGGTGGGGCAGCAGTAGCCTGAGTATTGGAGTGAGCAGTAGTAGACTCTTAGTTTTGCCAGCCATTGGTCATGACCATCAAACCTTGCAATCAAGGCCTGAAGGGATTTCCACACATCTTCTAGAGTGATTTGTTTGGAGCTTTCTTCAACCATAGCTCTGATACCACTTAATACAGGAGTGAATTACAAGAAACCAACCCCCACAATTGATAAACCCCAAACAAGACAAATAGGATCAGGAAGCAATAAAATAAGCCCATTAAGTGACTTATCTGCATCACCTCTTCTACTCGTTATATAGCAATTCAATCAGCTCATTACAAGTCCTAGTAGAACTGGAGTTACCAAAACATGATAGGAAACTGACTAACTTAATCAGTCCTAGCTGAACTAGGACTCTCCTAGTTAGACTAGGAAAGCTAACTCCTAACATAACATCAGCCCTAGCTGAACTAGGACTTCTCCTAGTCTGAGTAGGACAACACCAAGGGAGGAGCCTGCACAATCTGTAGGACTCCTTCTTTCTTTTCTCATGACAGCCTTCTAACATAAGCTATTGAGAAAACTGAAGGAAAACAGTTGTATGGAAGAAAATGGAGATAAATTTATTGCACAGAGATGTGTATTGTTGATGCAGATCGAGTCCCTAAAGGTGGGTCAAAGTTGGGCCGTATCTCAACCTGTCCAACCTATCGAGCAGCTCCTTCTTGGCTGCTAATTCCAGCTTGCGTGGGGTGGTTCTTGTCTTGGGCAGCAAGGTTGTCAAGTAAGATTTGTTTCCTAACTTAGTCAGCAGCTTCTAGAAGGAGATGGACAGCTGTAGGAACCTTGAAGAAGCTCTGTTGAATTCAGTTTGGTTCCCTAAAGTGTCTCTTAACACTGCCTTGATCAACAAGCCACAATGGACAAAGAAGGAGATCGATTGGGAGGAAAATTAAACTTGTTATTTCTTTCCATTTTAGGTCTTCCTGTTAGACAAGTAATTAGTTTAGGAATGTTTTAGTTGTTTGTTTCTTAGTTAGTTACTTTCCTTTCAAGTTAGTGCGCTATTTCAGTTGTTTCCTATCAATTTGTACAAGGCTGTCATGCCTATGTATTGTAACTGATTGCAAGCCTTAGAGGCAGATTTGAGTAATGAAATTTGAAGAGCTTTTTTCCATGCTTGTGAGGGTCGACTAAGGGCTGGGATGCCCAAAACCTTGAAAGGGTGAGAGGCCTTATCTGTTAGGAAACATGTCCACACTCCTTACTATATTTTGGTGTTAACAAACAAACATACGTCTTTAACTTGGTTTGATAAAATGTGATTAGCTTGAAGAAAGGGTAATTAGTTTGAAGAAACACTTAGAAGGGTCAAATCAAGACATCAAGGTTTGAATTCATATAGACATGGCCTTAAAGCTTAAAGGCATTCAAGATCCAAGATGATAAAGACAATCAAGACTCAAGAAGATGAAGACATCAAGACTCAAGATGATGAAGACATCAAGACCCAAGATGAAGACCATAGAATGGAGAATATATTTTGCAATCTTTACACACATTGCATATGCACGCACCTCATGCATAATACTAGAATGACCTTAGGTGGTAGAATACTCTATCAAATCTCTGTGCAAACAGTTTGACCTGACTCAAGGGCATTTTGGGTAACCTTAGAGTTAATATCAGGAAATGGACCTTTTGTAAATTTTGTAGGAAATCGAATCACGATTCCAACACAACTCGTTTCGGATTAATCCGAGGTCGGTCCAAAAAGTTATGGTTAAAGCATCGTCGACAGGTCAGTATAACAAAATTCTGTCATAGCAGAATCTGTCAAGCTGGCGGTCGACCGGATAAAAGTGCCGGTCGACCAGATCTGTCTGAGACCATAGCCGGTTGACCAGTAGAAAGTCCCGGTCGACCGGTGCCTCCTTGGAAAAACTCCAACGGCTAGTTTTTTACCTCAACGGCTCTTTTTGGTCGACCGGATACCAATGGCGGTTGACCGGTGGTTTCAGAATACGACTGTTAGAGTCGGATTTCCTACCTAAAATGCTTCACTAAGCTCACCTATACATACCCAAAGCCGCTTTTAATTAAATATAATTAAGAAAGAGCATTAAGAGCATCATTATAAGCATTCAAGAGTCACTAAGATTATTCTATCCTACTTGAGTTGTTTGATTACTCTAATCCCAACAAAAGGCTCAAGTCTCAATCAAGTCCTCCACTCTCTCCTGTGCAAGTCAAAACCATAAGAGAGGACTTTACTAAAGGTGCATCATTCATCTCTCATTCTCATCATTTGCATCACATTTGAGGTATTCCTCTTATTCCACTACTCCATACTTATTTCTGTTTTTACAATTCTAGACTGTACTTAGGATTGTAAGGATCCTCTTATCCTTAAAAGAGTGTAAGGTGCCTCTCTACCTTAAAGGAGATTGTAAGGTGCCTCTCTACCTACAAAGGAGATTATAAAGGTGCCTCTCTGCCTATGAAGGGGAGTTGTAAGGATACTCTTATCCATAAAAAGATTGTAAAGGTTTTCTTCTTTACCTACCATACTGAAAAGGAGAACTAGTGGAATACCTTACAAGAGGATTCTTGTAGGGAGTGGACTAGACTCGGATTGAGTCGAACCACTATAAATCTTGTGCTGTGTGATTGTGCCTATTATACTTATTCCGCATCGTTTTTAATTTGCAATCACACTTGGGACCTATACATCGAAAAGAGTCAAACTTTTTGTTAGTATAATCTATTCACCCCCCTCTAGGTTATTTCAATTGGTATCAGAGCGGGAGCTCAATTTATTCAAGACTATATTGTCTTAAAAGTGAGTCAAAGATCATGGCCGCATTCCAAGGACCACCGGAAGGCATGAACGCCTGGAGACCCCCTTACTTTAATGGAGAGAACTTTTCCTTCTGGAAGTGCAGATTCAAAAACTGTGTGGTCACAACATTCTTGTATGGAGAGCCATAGAGAATGGACCATACACCATCACCAAAATAGTTGATGGAAAGACAGTACCAAAAGATGAAAGGGAATGGACAGCTGAAGACATCACTCTGATCCAGTACAACTTCTGTGCAATCATGTTTCTTCAGTGTGCCCTCAACGAACAAGAGTTCAACCGAGTCATAGCATGTGACACAGCTAAAGAGATTTGGGATATGCTTCTTGTCACATATGAAGGTACAACAGAGGTAAAAGAAAGAAAAGGTAGACCAACTTATTTCTGATTATGAATCCTTCTTTATAAAAGAAAATGAGTCAATAACTTCTATGTTTACAAGATTTACTAATATTGTGAACAGTCTCAAAAGTTTAGGCAAAACTTATAATAACGTTGAAAAAGTCAGGAAAATCTTAAGAGCCTTGCCTGCAGCTTGGAGACCCAAGAAAACAGCAATAGAAGAAGCCAAAGACTTGACGAAAATCTCTTTGGACTACTTGCTTGGATCCCTACAAACTCATGAAGTAGAGTTGAATGCCGATAAACCAAATCCTGAGAACAAAAGCTCTAAAGTCAACTCAAACTATTGAAGAAGTAAGCGATGATGAAGAAGATGAAGAATTCGATATGGAAAAAGAAATTTCACTCATCACTAGGAAGTTCAACAAGTTCCTCAAAAAGAAAGGAAGATTTCAATACAAGAAAAAATCTTATTGAGACAAATCTTATGGGGAAAAAGGTAAATCTAAAATCAAACCCAAGGAAATCTCTTCTAAAGATATAGTCTGGTTTGAGTGCAGAACGCCTGGACACTTCAGAACCGAATGCCCACATAAACCAAAGAAGAAGGCTTATGCAGCCACTTGGGACTCAAGTGATGAAGAGGAGAAAAGTGAATTTGGAGAAGAAGTCACCAACCTCGCCTTGATGGCTATCTGATGCAGATTAATTACCAAAATAGGCTTGTTCTATTAGGAATAAGCCTAGGGTTAGGTTCCATACATGTTAGGCCGTTGATCCCATGTGTTATGAGTGTAATAGACCACTTTTATGAGTCTAAAAGGGGGGCTCTAAGATTAAGTACGAGATTACTAGTTAGTTTCCATTTTCATTAGTTTACTTTTTAATTGGGCTTGATTTGAGTTATATTTGTTTCCTTAGGAGTCAAGTTGTTAATTGAGTCAAGTCATTAGTAGTTAGTTTCCTTTTTCAACTAGTTTCTAATCTCAGTTTTTAGTAATTATTGTATTAGGAGAATATTTGGTTTCCTTTTTGAGGAACCTTCTATTTTGTAATTCCCTCCCCCATTAACATTATAAATAAAGAAGAGGAGGCTCCTAAAAGCCTAGAACGATTTATGAATGAAAAAAAAGAAGCTTGCTGCTATGTCTTTGCTGAGACTGCTGTGTGTTTGATCACAGTGGAAGGGAGTGGTGTTTGATCCATTCAACTCCTTGCGGTGGGAAGCCCGGGAGGATCTACTACAAGTGTTTTCTTCTTCTTCCTCCCTCAAGTATCCAAGGTACTACAAATCTGTCCAAGCTCTACAGGTATTAGAATCAATCACTCTCAATTCTGTCCTGTAGCGAAGTCAACCCAGATTTCAGATCTGTTTTGTTCTATTCTGATTTCTATGATTTACCATGGTTTTGTTCATGTTGGGTGGACTGTTTGAGACTTGTGTCAAACCCTATTAAGCCTGACTCATCCGATTACTAATTTGATCTGAGAATACCTAATCACTGACATCGATAGCTTGCTGGTTCATCCAATCTGGTCCTTCAATTCTGATCTATTGTGCTGCTATTTAGGCTATTCATGGTTGTTCTTTGGTTTATAATTTCCTGCAGTTTTGGGATTGATTTGGTTGTCAAATCTATCCCTACATTAAGTGCTCTCCAAATCTATCCCTACATTAAGTGCTATCAGAGCATGGCTGAGAACACCCCCACCCTAGCTTCTATTATGGAGTTTCTACAAAAATGGAGAACTGAATTGAAAGCTGAACCGCAAGCTTTGCGGACTGAACTGAATACAAGGTTGTTGAATGAAGAGACCCCACCACAACAGCCTACTGGCGATTCACATACAACACCCGAAGTAGAAATCCCATTGAATGTAGTTGTTCAGTTGACTAACAGGAGAGCAAACCCTAATCTGAGAGCATCACAGAGGGTTCTGATAGCACAACCTACTGTTGAAGAGCATGTAAGAGGATATTTTGAGACTGAGCGTCTCAGGCAACAGAGGTATTTTGGAGATTCACAGAAGCTCAAGCTCGATCTGAAGGAGTTTGATGGGAGATATGACCCCCAATTGTTCTATGATTGGGTAGTGGCTCTAGACGACTATTTTGACTATTATGAGTTACCTGAGGAACGGAAGATGAAACTAGCTCATGCGAAGCTAGTTGGGGCTGCTCGTGAGTGGTGGAGGACCTATGAGCTAGAGTTAGGAGACCGTGGTAGAGAACCTACTACATGGGAAGAGATGAAGCAAGAACTATCTGATAAGTACTTGCCACGTAATTTCAGAGCTTGTATACAAGACCAGCTGAACTCTCTTCATCAGGGAAATATGACTGTGGTGGAGTATATGAATAAGTTTGATGCACTTTATTCTTGCACAGGCATTAGGAAGAATGAGAGGCAATTACTTTCTCAGTTTCGATTGGGATTACGAGCTGAAATTAATAGAAGAATTGGTGTTGCTAATGTGTATATAGTGAGAGATTGTTTTGACAAGGCTTTTCAAGCAGAGGAACTTATAGCACAACCAGGTAGAAGGTTTCGTTATCAAGCTGTGGAGGTCAAGAAAAATTTTTCAGCCACTAAACCTAACACTTCAGCACCCCCAAGAGACAAAGCTTCTCTAGGTGAAGTGAAGATATCTCTATTCAAACCAAAAAAACTTGAAGTCAAGGTTTATATTGAAGAGATAGTTCTTGAAGCTTCAAAGACAGAAGGTCAAGAGATAGAAGATTCCACTGAAGAGTTCTACATTGAAGAGAGGGTAGTAGACGAGACTGAAGCCGTGGAAGATGAGGTAGTAATTGAAAAAACTCCACAACAAGTCTTTGAGACTCATGATGAGAAGAGATTGTTCCTCCAATCCTTGATGAGAAGGTTATCAACGTTGATGACTCTATGCATACAACATTCACAATTGGTATCGATGCAAAGGTCGAACATACAGAGTTTGTTATACCATCATGGTTCTTCAAAGAGAAAGCTCCACGCCTTGAAGACTACATTCCACAAGTTTACAAGCAACCAGAATTTTGTTTGGGAATGGTCAAAGCTACTATTCACATGTTTCCCCCTCATCACTGCAAAATTCGAGGACGAATTTTTTCAAGATGGGGAGAGTTGATGCAGATTAATTACTAAAATAGGCTTGTTTTATTAGGAATAAGCCTAGGGTTAGGTTCCATACATGTTAGGCCGTTGATCCCATGTGTTTTGAGTGTAATAGACCACTTTTATGAGTCTAAAAGGGGGCTCTAAGATTGACTATGGGATTACTAGTTAGTTTCCATTTTCATTAGTTTACTTTTTAATTGAGCTTGCTTTGAGTTATATTTGTTTCCTTAGGAGTCAAGTTGTTAATTGAGTCAAGTCATTAGTAGTTAGTTTCCTTTTTCAACTAGTTTCTAACTTCAGTTAGTTTCTAATTTCAGTTTTTAGTAACTATTGTATTAGGAGAATATTTGGTTTCCTTTTTGAGGAACCTTCTATTTTGTAATTCCTTCCCCCATTAACATTATAAATAAAGAAGAGGAGGTTCCTAAAAGCCTAGGACGATTTATGAATGAAAAAAAAGAAGCTTATTGCTATGTCTCTGTTGAGACTGCTGTGTGTTTGATCACAGTGGAAAGGAGTGGTGTTTGATCCATTCGACTCCTTGCGGTGGGAAGCCCTGGAGGATCTACTACAAGTGTTTTCTTCTTCTTCCTCCCTCAAGTATCCAAGGTACTACAGATCTGTCCAAGCTCTACAGGTATTAGAATCAATCACTCTCAATTCTGTCCTGTAGCGAAATCAACCCAGATTTCAGATCTGTTCTGTTCTATTCTGATTTCTATAATTTACCATGGTTTTGTTCATGTTGGGTGTACTGTTTGAGACTTGTGTCAAACCCTATTAAGCCTGACTCATTAGATTACTAATTTGATCTGAGAATACCTAACCACTGACATCGATAGCTTGCTGGTTCATCCAATCTGGTCCTTCAATTCTGATCTATTGTGCTGCTATTTAGGCTATTCATGGTTGTTCTTTGGTTTATAATTTCTTGCAGTTTTGGGACTGGTTTGGTTGTCAAATCTATCCCTACATTACTAACGGAGATAAAGAACAAGAGGTATGCCAAACTCAACCTGAATCCTTAATAAGAGACTCTAATGAGGAGCTTCAAGAAGTCTTCGAGGCCTTGTATGAAGAAAGTATCAAATTAGAATTTGATAAGAATGAACTTGAAAAAGAGGTTGACGCACTAAATAAGAGAGTGGATGCACTAACCTCAAGGTGAGTGAACTGAAGAAAGAAAACTTCAAGTTGAACTCCACCCTCTGCACCTTCACCCAAGGGCAAAGGAACCTTGACAATCTTCTTGGATCTTAAAGGAAAGGTCCAAATGAAAGAGAAGGACTGGGTTACAATGGACAAAATCCATCTAGAAGTGAGAATCCAAGAAGGGGTGACCAAAGAAATCAACCATCCACCTCTTACATTAAATGTAGTTTTTGCAAAAAGACAGGACATTCCATAAACCAGTGTCACTCTAAGAAAAGGAAGAAACCCAATTCTCAAACTGAGAGACCAAGAGTTAGCCATGCCTACTACTAGACGCCCCTAAGAAGGCAATATAGGTCTCAAGAAGACTCTAGGTCTATGCCTAGGTATATAAAATCCCAACCTCAAAGAGAATACTCTATTGAGAGGCCCCAAAGACAATACCAAGGGTATGAGAACTACCCTCGGGAGACTTATAGACCACAAGGGAAATACCAAGACCAAGGATCCTATAGATTTCAAAGATACTATACTCCTCAAAGATCAAATGGATCTTATGAACATCAGAGGACCCAAAGTCATCCCAAAGGCAGAACCGAAGACCTGAAAAGTACAAAACCATTTGGGTTCCAGTAGGAAAGTTTGACACTAACAATAATGGACCCATGAGATTATGGGGACCAATGTACGATTAAATTTCTGTTATAGGTTTGCTTGAAGAATAAGGTGGAAGCTGAATGGGTCATCGACAGTGGATGCCCCAAACACATGACATCCAACAAGAACTTATTCTCAAGCTTGCGGGACTATGACGGAGGATGGGTTTCCTTTGGAGATGACAGCAAAGGAAAAATTGCTGGTATTGGAAAAATAAGACTTGGAGGTTTTTCAATCTCAAATGTTTACTTTGTGAAAAATCTGAATTATAATCTCCTAAGTGTGAGTCAGTTATGTAGCATTGGATACAAAGTAGAATTTAATGTCTCCCATTGTTGCATTAAAGATGCAAATGATAATTCAATACTAAATGGGTCTAGGAAAAACAATATCTATGTTTGTATGCTTGAAGAATCAAGTTCCTTGAATGCATGCTTGGTTTCTAACCATAGTGACTCATCATTATGGCATAGAAGACTTGGACATGTAAATGTCAAGTTGATTCAAACCATTACATCCAAGGATCTTGTGAGGAACCTCCCTAAAATAAGTATGAAATAGACAATTTTTGTGATGCTTGTCAAAAAGGCAAACAAACCAAGGTCTCCCACAAGTCACAGAACATTGTCTCTTCCTCTAGACCATTGGAACTACTTCATTTAGACTTATTTGGACTCATCAATGTATCTAGTATGAGTGGTAAAAATTATACCTTTGTAATCGTTGATGACTACTCTAGATACACTTGGACGGTTTTTTTGAAAAACAAAAATGATGCCTTCGATGAATTTGCAACTCTATGTAATAGACTGCAAAATCAGAAAGGTTACACTGTAACCTCTGTGAGGAGTGACCATGGAGGAGAATTTGACAATATAAGTCAATTTGACTTATATTGCAACAAGCATGGTATTGACCATAACTTCTCTGTTCCTAGAATGCCTCAATCTAATGGGGTGGTTGAAAGGAAAAAACAGGTCATTACAAGAGACAACTCGGACTATGCTCAATGAGTATTCATTGCCTAAGTACTTTTGGGCTGAAGTTGTAAATACAGCTTGTTATGTACTAAATAGGATAATTCTCAGACCTTTACTTTCTAAGACCCTTTATGAATTGTACTTTGGTAAAATGCCAAAAGTGGACTACTTTAGAATTTTTGGGTGTAAATGTTTCATCTTAAACACAAAAAACTATCTTGAAAAATTTGATGCGAAATCTGATGAAGGAATATTCATAGGATATTCACTCAACAGTAGGGCATATAGAGTTTTTAATAAAAAGTCATTAATGGTTGAAGAATCTATGAATGTTTGATTTGATGAATCTTTGCCTAATGACAGGGGGTATATGTAGCACAACCCCCTGGTTTTGAAGGCCCCAAGTTTCCAAACCATGTCTATAAACGTGAGAAAGCCCTGTATGGCCTCAAACAAGCTCCTAGAGCTTGGTATGAGAGATTAAGTACCTTCTTGATAGAAAGTGGCTTTTCAAGGGAGAGGATTGACACAACCCTGTTCGTGAAGAACTTGAAGAATGACATACTCATTGCTCAAATCTATGTAGATGATATCATCTTTGGCTCAACCAACGAGAAAATGTGTACTGATTTCAGTAGCAAGATGAGAAATGAATTTGAAATGAGTATGATGGGAGAGTTAAATTTCTTCTTGGACTTCAAATAAAACAAACTGACAATGGAATTTTCATAAACCAAAGCAAGTACACCAAGGAGCTGCTAAAGAAATTTGACATTAATAGTAAAAAATCTTCAGACACTCCGATGAGCTCATCCTTGAAACTAACCAAGGATGAAGATGGCATTTCTTAGGATGTAACTAGATATAGAGGCATGATTGGGAGCCTTCTATATTTAACGGCAAGTAGACCTGATATCATGTACAGTGCATGTGAATGTGCTCGGTTTCAAGCTGATCCTAAGAAATCTCACATCACCGCTGTAAAAAGAATTTTTAAATATTTGAAAAGCACTTGTGATGTTGGGTTATGGTACCCCAAAAACCAACCCCTTGACTTGGTCAGCTTTTTAGATGCTGACATCGTGGGCTGCCATATCGACAGAAAAAGTACCAGTGGTACCTGTCACTTTCTCGGCTCTTGTCTTGTCTCTTGGTTTAGCAAGAAACAAAATTCCGTTGCTCTATCTGCCACCGAAGCCGAATATGTTGCAGTTAGTAGATGTTGTGCCCAAATCCTTTGGATGAAGCAAACTCTCCAAGACCTTGGAGTGAGTTTCGAATCTTGCCCAATCATGTGCGATAACACCAGTGCCATAAACTTGAGTAAAAATCCTATTTTACACTCGAGGGCAAAGCACATTGATATTCGACACCACTTTCTGCGAGACACCATTCAAAATGGCGATGTTTCTCTAGAATACATTGAAACCAAGAAACAACTCGCAGATATATTCACTAAACCACTAGGGGCCCGTTTGGTATCGTTCTAAAAAAACGTTTCTATCGTTTTTTCGTTCTATTGGAACAAAAAAATGCAAAAAACCGTTTGGAAACATTACGATGTGTTTCGGTTTTTTTGAAACAAAAATTGAAAAAAAAAAAACGATTTAGAGGATGAAATAGGGAACGACAAGTTGTCGTTCCGTCCAACGACTATCGTTCCAAACTTGTTAAAAAAGGAACTTTCGTTCCCGATAATATACCCTCACCTCCTGCGTGCTCAAGACTCCCCTCTCTGCCTTAACACTTCTGACCTTTCTTCTCTCCCTTCTCCTGCTGCTGTGGGCGACACAAACGGTGACGACAAAGACCCTTTCCAGCCCATTGGCTTCATCACTACTTTCTCCACATGGTCTCTTGAGTCCAACCCTCTATTGCTCGCTCTTCCCTCTCCTTTGCCGGCCATCTTGCTGAACTAGAGCAAGCCCTTGACTCTTCTTCTTTCTCATCCTCTTCGTCTACGAGCTCCTCGTTGTCGTTGTCGACAACCTTCGTGCTTATCTTCAGATCATCGACGTGTCTTCCATATTGGGTCTTGATTATGATATCTCTGATCACGCCTTTCAACTCTTCCGGGACTGTTCTTCTGCTACTTGTTTGAGGAATCACAATGTGGAAGCACTTGCTACTGCTGCTCTTGTTCAGGCTATTAGGGAGGCTCAGGAGCCTAGGACACTCCAGGTATTTCTCTTTCGCGCTTCTTGTTTGTTCTTTGTTGGTGTTAATAGGTTGTAATCCCTTGAACGTGTGAGTGTGCCTCTATCTATGCGGTGATGGCGTCCCCGCCCCCAAACACCCCGGGGTAGAGGGTATTGTTGAAAATTGGGCTCCTTTTGTTTTATTCTTGTTTTGCTTAATTGGGTTGGCTTGGATTCGTTTAGTATGAAATGGGTCACTGAAGGTTTGTGATTTGGTGATCAGGAATTAAGAATTAAAAAAAAAACCTCATCAGAATCCTGTTCCGTAAGAAAAGAGGAAGGATTGGGTTTACAAAGATTTGGTAGTTTAATTAACTATCAACATTCTAGGCATTTCGTATCTTATTGGGGGAGTGGAAAGAGGGGGTTTTGGGTTGGGAGATGGTGTACCTGGGTCTGTCATCTTATGGAGATTTCTGCTTCGGTTATTCCTTTCTAAATTTATTCTTGTTCTTATAATATTGTATCTAGGTTCTTATGTCTGTCCCCTAAGTTTGCATTGTCTCTTAGTTCTCCAGAATCTGAAAGGAAAATTCTTATATAATGTCTATTTTGGTGGATGTAATAATTTATGGATGAATTAATAAAGTAGGGAAAGCATATAGTTCCTTCCTGTTGGTACTCTAGGGTAATTCGTTGTATTTATTGATAGATGAGAGCATAGTGCTTCTCAGACCACCTTTCCTCGATGTTTATCTTTGCCTTCGCTCATATTAGGGATTGGAGCAACTCTAGGGAAACCCAGGAGTTAGTTTAGGTTTCTTTAATTCCAAATGAACCAACTTAAAGTGTGGGGAAGGGTAATATCATTCGCATTGTGCCATATGGAAATGCTTGGTAGTGGATTCTAGCTCTTGAAGTAGCTGAACTAGTTGTTTGTTTCATATATAGTACAGAACAAACCTCCCTCCGTGTACTAATATCTGTTCTAGAACGTATCCAACTCTGTTTTCTGTTTGACAAAACAGGAAATCTCAATCGCCTCCAATGTTCCCCAAAAGGAGATTGGTAAATACATCAAGATATTGGGAGAAGCTCTGCAACTTAGTCAGCCCATTAACAGCAACTCTATATCTGTCCACATGCCTAGGTTTTGCACTCTCCTCCAACTCAACAAGTCAGCCCAGGTATTTACCAGGGAAAGAAGATTATGATTCAGAAAACTCCCTTCAATCTTCATCAAGGTTGGATAACTTGCAAGAGGGCTCAACTCTCCCTGGCTACAAAATCTCATCTTGGGAGGTTTTAAGTCAGTAGCCCGATCGCTGGATTTTCAACCTTTGCTCTTTATTTGTTTTGTTACTTTATTCGTCCTTTTGAAACATTTTTTTTTTTGTATGTAATACTTTATTGTCCAAAGGATTAGTAATTTCTAAGCCTATTTTAATGTTATTTCTGTAATTAATGACTTTAAAAAAAAAAAAAGCATTTCTGAAACAAGCATAACCAAACGGCAGAACTGTCGGTTTTCTGTTCTGAAACTGTTCCAGAAACAGATTCACCAAACAACTTTAAATCATTTAAAAACGGCATTTCGACACAGAAACTGAAATTTCCGTTTTTGACACGAAACGGAGTTTCTGGAATAGGAACGATACCAAACGGGCCCTAGGTGAAGAGCGTTTTAGCTTCCTAAGGAAGGAGCTTGGAATTTGCAACCCGTTTGGTTGAATGAATAAACATTCCTTCATTAATATTTATTCCAAAAGCTCGGACTGGAAAAACTCCTTCAAAATTCACAATTTTCTAGTTTTTCAGGCATTTATGGAATTTTTCGGTCAACCGTCTAAAATCTTCCGGTCGACCGCCTCTGACCGAAAGGATTGCCGGTTGACCGCCACAATATACTGGTCGACCGGCGTCGCCGAAAACTCGATTCCGCACTCTTTTAAAATCAATTTTTTTGACCCATTGTGTCTCATTTTAAAAATCTCTGTTACCCTAAAAACCTATTTCGACCATTCCTCTCCCAAAACCCTAGCTTAGAAACCATTTCTAACCTAGATCTCTTAAGAACCTTTCCCTTCCCTCTCAAAAACTTGCATCTCTTATTTCTTACGCCCTTCATCATCATGGACTCTCACCGCCCACACAGAGCCAAGAAAACGGTTGCTCACAAGGGAAAACGGAAGGCCTCTGACAAAGATATTTGGTTCTCCTCCTCCATTGCTCAATAATCATGGGATCTCTACATCTCTGGACACATAGAGTAAGGTAGAACCATCAATTCCGACTCTTTGTCCAGGTATGACATCAAAGACCTATTTGATGCTCTGGGTTGGGGCAACATTCTCAAACTAGGGTTCAACTGTTATCCCCACCTAGTCAAAATGTTCTTTTGCAATCTTACTTTATCTGGAGAAGGTGACAACCTTCTAGTCTATTCATATGTTAAGGGAGTTCCTATAGATATAGACATTCTGATATTAGGAGAAATCCTAGACATCTCTGTGGCAGGGGAACTCAAATACTACCATACTCACAAGATTAAGGCTAAGGAACTCACCGATATAGGGAGGATTGTAAATTTCATCATCTCCTACAACATCCTACCAAAGAGTGGTCATAGAGATGAAGTCTCCCCATTCCATGCTTATCTCACCTACTGTGTTTGCAAGACTGTGAGTATCAATCTTCCCTACATTCTGCTCAAAACCATGATTATCCATGGTGACAGACTTCAAAAGGGAAATCTTCCCTATGGGAGAATGATTTGCCAAATCCTGGACCACTTTCATGTGGATTTTTCTGGTGAATCATTTGAACCTTTTCCTCAAGAGATCAATCTTTCCACTATTCGCAAGATGCAACTCCTTCCCAAGACGACCACTGGTTCCAAAAAGACTGATGCGGGACCCAGCCAACCACAGCAACAAGGAAGTGCTGATACGTCAGCCTATGCGACCGTTGGCGATCTTCAGAAGGTTGGAAACATCATCCTTGCCCAATTTGTAAAGATGGAAAGAAAGCAGAATGAGATTCTCAAGCTCCTACGCAAAGACGAGGAAGATGAAGATGACGGAGAAGAAGAAGAAGAAGAAGAGAAGGACGCAGAGGATGAGGAGTCCTTACTTCTTTTATATGATGTTACTTTATCATTAAACTCTTATTCTATTTTATCTTATGGAACTTAGTCTTTCCTGTTACTTTTTGAAATACTCTAAGATACAATTTTTTTGCACATGCTCAGGGGGAGCACTTTAGTATCTTGTGCAGCCTTGATTCCCTTTTTGCTGTTGACAAAAGGGGGACAAACATCTATCTTTACAGTATCTGTCTTTGTTTATTCTAGAAATGACAAGTATTTATCTTTATTTTTTTTTTCTGGCACTGAATTAAAATATCCTATTGAACTTTACACTGTGTTACTATCATTTCTTGTATTTGGATATATTACTGGTGTTTGTTTGTCATCACCAAAAAGGGGGAGATTGTTAGGAAATATATCTACACTCCTTACTATATTTTGGTGTTAACAAATAAACATACGTCTTTAACTTGGTTTGATAAAATGTGATTAGCTTGAAGAAAGGGTAATTAGTTTGAAGAAACACTTAGAAGGGTCGAATCAAGACATCAAGGTTTGAATTCATATAGACATGGCCTTAAAGCTTAAAGGCATTCAAGATCCAAGATGATAAAGACAATCAAGACTCAAGAAGATGAAGACATCAAGACTCAAGATGATGAAGACATCAAGACCCAAGATGAAGACCATAGGATAGAGAATATATTTTGCAATCTGTACACACATTGCATATGCACGCACCTCATGCATAATACTAGAATGACCTTAGGTGGTAGAATACTCTATCAAATCTCTGTGCAAACAATTTGACCTGGCTCAAGGGCATTTTGGGTAACCTTAGAGTTAATATCGGGAAATGGACCTTCTATAAATGTTGTAGGAAATCGAGTCACGATTCCAACACACACAACTTGTTTCGGATTAATCCGAGGTCGGACCAAAGTTATGGTCAAAGCATTGTCGATAGGTCAGTATGACAAAATTCTGTCATAACAGAATCTGTCAAGCTGGCGGTCGACCGGATAAAAGTGCCAGTCGACCGGATCTGTCCGAGACCATAGCCAGTCGACCTGTGCCTCCCTGGAAAAGCTCTAACGGCTAGTTTTTTACCTCAACGGCTCTTTCTGGTCGATCGGATACCAATGGCAGTCGACCGGTGGTCCCAGAATACGACCGTTAGAGCCTGATTTCCTGCCTAAAATGCTTCACTAAGCTTACCTATAAATACCCAAAGCCGCTCTTAATTAAATATAATTAAGAAAGAGCATTAAGAGCATCATTGTAAGCATTCAAGAGTCACTAAGATTATTCTATCCTACTTGAGTTGTTCGATTACTCTAATCACAACAAAAGGCTCAAGTCTCAATCAAGTCCTCCACTCTCTCCTATACAAGTCAAAGCCATAAGAGAGGACTTTACTAAAGGTCCATCATTCATCTCTCATTCTCATTATTTGCATCACACTTGAGGTATTCCTCTTATTCCACTACTCCATATTTATTTTTGTTTTTACAATTCTAGACTGTACTTAGGATTATAAGGATCCTCTTATCCTTAAAAGAGTGTAAGGTGCCTCTCTACCTTAAAGGAGATTGTAAGGTGCCTCTCTACCTGCAAAGGAGATTGTAAGGTGTTTCTCTACCTGCAAAGGAGATTGTAAAGGTGCCTCTTTACCTACAAAGGGGAGTTGTAAGGATACTCTTATCCATAAAAAGATTGTAAAGGTTTTCTTCCTTACCTATCGTACTGAAAGGGAGAACTAGTGGAATACCTTACAAGAGGATTCTTGTAGGGAGTGGACTAGACTCGGATTGAGTCGAACCACTATAAATCTTGTGTTGTGTGATTGTGTCTATTTTACTTATTCCGCATCGTTTTTAATTTGCCATCACACGTGGGACCTATACATCGAAAAGAGTTAAAATTTCCACTGGTATAACCTATTCACCCCCTTTAGGTTATTTCATTCTTCTTCTTCCCCCTTCTCATCCTTCCATCACTTCTGTTTTTCCTTTGTTTATTATTCTATTTTGAGTATTGGAGACCTATTCAAATCCTGTGAGAAGACTGCCTGAAGCCCCATCCATGTGCATCTGTATTGTTTCAGAAAAGCCACCGACAGCCTGTGAATTGGGTTTTCTGGGCAGGTCATTGAATTCCTGATCTTTGCTCTGTTGCAGCCCCTGGTCTAGGGTTTTATTAGGCATGCCAACAGGGTCCTCCGATCCAAATTTGAGAACCATTAGAAGCTTCTTCCACCAGTTCTTGACGATTGATCAAACTTTTTTTCATGTAACCAGCATAACTTTCAACTCAGTAATGTAGGACTAGATTTGATACGTCAAACTAGACCCAAACTGCAGAAAAGTTTAAACCAAAGAACAACCAAGCATCTCCCAAATAAATCAAGCACAGTATGGTAGTAAAAACTGAGATAACAGAATATGACACTTGCAATCGATTTTAACAACTCAGAAATTCTGAAACAGAATAACAGCCAAGGGTTTAGGGGCTGAACTCATCAACTGACATATGATCAGCAACCAGTAACAACACAATACCAAGAGAATCAGAGTTCTGGGCACGAAACAGAATCGGCCAGAATAGGAGACTTTCTAGATTTCACAGTTGGCTGGTCTGATTATGCTCAGATTAGGATCAAGCCTCCTTCTCGTGACACTGGGTCGGGGTTTGGTGAACCAATTGGTCGCTCCTCTACTTGAAGTATCGTGCCCCTTTTTCGTTGCCTTCAGCAGACTTCCTGGTCACTGATCACAATCAGTCATTTTGACTCTCACTGCTACCAATTCTTTGATCATCTTATCCATCTTGTCTAAGTGCCGAGACGTGCTCGTCCCTTCTTGCATCTTGCTTTGACTTATATGCTTAAGACCACTGCTCTGGATAAAAAAAGACCAAAGAGGTGCTTCCTATACCGGACATTCAAAGACTTAAGCCCTCGTTGCACGGAATTGTAATCGTCGACCAGAGTGATGGCCTGATCAATGCCTATTCATCTATCGCCGGCGATTCGCATTACGAATCAATGGAAAGAGGCAAGTACACAGAGGTTGAAGCTAAGACTGAATAGTCTCAACTAAGACCGACAGATTAGGACAAGAGGAATTGAACTCTTGATCCGATAAAGAAGAACCAACTAAATACGAAGATCGAGATTGAAAGCCCTCCCCTCCTTCGTTATAGGAGCAAGCGTAAAGCTTCGAGATCTTACTTCGCTCCAGGAACCTCTTTCTATTACGAGGGCTGGGTTCTATTTCCGGGCCAGGCGGGAGGTGAAGGTTCAAAGACCTCCCGGTAAGGAAGAGGGGAAAAAGGTGCTTTCATCTATCTCGACCAGTTTCTCGAGGCGTTGGAAATCCAAACTGGATCAGAGAATCACTGGTGATCTATGACCTCCCTTCGTTTCGCTAACACTCGATCCAAAATTCAAGGCCATCAGATGGCTGCAACTCTCAGAACAGAGAAGGCAACAGGATGGAAATCTGAAATTCTAAACCTATAATTTAGAAAAAACCAACAGATCTCTTACCTGAATCAAAGGGCCTTGTAGATAAACTTGAGAATAAGAAGGAGAAAACTTGAAGAAGAAAAAGAAAGCTTGAAAAGACCACTCGGGCTTTACACCGCAGAGTGTCGAATGGAACAAACACCACTCCCTTCCACTGTGATCAAACACAAAGTCTACCCAGCAGATGCATAGCAGCAACCAGCAAGCAAGTTCTTTTTCATTAATCAAATCGTGGGCATCAGTAGCAGCCCGTCTTTATTTATAATGATGGGGGGTGATTACAAATAATAGCAACTCAAAAGTTACTAAATTTGAGTTACTAAAAAACTGAAATTGTAAATTAATGAAAAAGGAAACTAAATAAAACTGAAATTAGAAACTAACTTTTGACTGAATTTAGAAACTAACTAATGATTGAAATTAGAAACTAATTAACCCCATCAAAGCCCAACTAAAAAAGAAACTAATAAAAAAGGAAAACTAACTAGTAATCCCGTATTCAATCTTAGAGCCCCCTTTTAGACCCATAAAAGTGGTCTATTACACTCAGAACACATGGGATCAAAGGCCCAACATGTATGGAATCCAACCCTGGGCTTATTCCTAACAAAATAAGCCTTATTTGCTGATTAATCTGCATCACTCAGCTAGCAGATTTTTAACAAATTTTGATGGTTTGTTTGCCTATAGAAGATCTCCATTTGATCCAAATTTCAGGCTCAACTAAGCCCTATTGTATTAAAGCTTTGGCCTAAATTGGATTTATTACTCAGTTACAGTTCTGTCCATTTCTGAGTATACTACTATTGTTTGGAGCCTATGTTTGATATTATCTTGGTTGGTTACGTCTGTAATCTTCCTTACATCAATTGTAATATGGAATTTGATACGAATTGTCTTCACATCAATCCTCTTCAAGGAGGTCTAATAATATGATTCATAACTTGCAGCCTATTGGGGGCGGGAATAGAATGCTCTTGAAAATAGAAAAAGGAGCACTATAAACGTGCCGAAGTTTGATCTCATCCACTGGATTTGGCCTTCATTACCAAAGATTTGAAAACTTCCAAATGGAAGATATGGGCAGAAATAGTGGAGTACTTTAAAGTAACATTTGATAGCATACTTGATGAGTTGCATATGTATTATTGATGTGTCACGCTGGCATCTTAAAATTTCTCTGATAAAGCATTAGCTTACCTGTTATACTTCAGCTTCAACTTGTAGTGTAGCTTTCTTGTTAGCATTCTTCTCCACCCTTTTGGACTCTTTGAACAAATCTGAGCTGCATTAATTTCTAGCTGATGTTTTAATTTTATGAGTATCTTTTCATATCTGTTCTTACTTTTTATTTTAGTATGAGGCTGTTGAACTGAGGTAAATTGATGTCTTGGCAGCTCCTGTTCACCAGATGCAGCAATATTACAGGCTTGGAGTACTTGATAACTGTTCTGAGAAATGGACTGCTCTATTTGAGTGTTTGAGTCTGAAAACAAAACGATCTTCTGAGATGCAGGTGATTAGTAACTGATTCTATCTGTCATATTGAGGTTCATGCTGCTGCTTTATTTTTGCCTCCATAAAGTGACCTCCTAGTATGTTAGGGTACTCACTTTTGATCCACTTATTTTCGTGTTTGTATCATCAAAATCTTTTCTATTTTGATGGCCATGCCAACGGGTGATGCAATTCAAAAGAACAAGAAGGCCAGCAGCAAACCATCCCATCAAACAGTTAGAAATAAGAAGGACTAGGGTTAGAGATGAGGGAAGAAGAGAGAAGAGAGGAAGGAAGACGAAGAAGAAGGAGAAGGGGAAATGAGAGCAAAACGTGGAGAGCCTTTCTTGCTCTTGTCACTTATATTAAGTTCAACTAGAACTTTAGGGGAAGTACATCAGACCTCCCAAGGTTGGAGTTGGTGGGACAGTTAGGTGAGAGGCCTTACATGTCTCCACTTCCTCTTCTCTCCTTTCTCTTCAGTTGTTTATTACGGTCTAGTTAATATTCTTTCACTGATATCTCTTTTCAGACCTGGTCAATTCTGGTTTCAGATTCACCTATGGATTTCCTTTCTGCTCAAGTCTTAACAGTTCTTTCTAATAGCATTCACAGGTTTCCTTACCGTTTGCGTGTGCTGTTCTCAGAGATTCCAATGTGTTGAAGACCCAAATCTACAGCCACTGCGACTACATCTTTGAGTTTCTATTTTTTTGTCAGCGGTGTTTTTAATTTCTTAACATCGTATCTGCAGGTTGCCAATCTCAGCTTGTAAATTACCATTGTTACTATTTTGCTTGACCTTCTAAATTCTGGAATTGGTTACTAAATGCTTCAAGTTACTATTTTCTGGTCAACCTTGTTTCTAATTCATTTCTTCAGGTCTGCAGTTTTTTAAAATCAGTTTCTATTCTTAGGATGCTATGTACCGATGGGTTTCTAATTTCTGAAATTAGTTACTAAAACCATCAGATCCTAATTCTGTATTTGGCATACTTTCTAATTCAGTGACAATCCCATACCTCCAACTCCTGCCATTGGATCTTGACCATGTTTTGAGGATGGGTTCACCACCCTAACTGGGACACTTGACCAGAGTTCTGTCCTTATAAGGTTGACCTGCTATCAGAGATATATAAAATCTCTTTATTCTGGGTTTATTTCTGCCCTGCAATTCTGGATTTCCTAAGCCTAACATGCTTTATGCTGACTTTAATTTGATAAAATTAAGATGTTTTACAATAATTGTCTTAAAATCAAAAGGAAATTATTTAGGCCTAAAGAAATAAGAAATTGTAGTGTAACACAAAAAGTGCAGAAATGAACATCCAGTTTCTTCTTTTGAATGTTGTTTTCGAAAAAAGGGTTGTGGTCAGTCTAACAACCATTTGTGACATGCCTTGTGATGCAAACAGATTTCAATTGTCAAGTTTTTTAGGTTTCTCAATTTATACTGTCTATTTCAGAAACCTCGCTCTCCCAATTCTTCCTTGGCAAAAATCAGGGAAATGATCTATGAATAGGCTTCCTGCTGATGTGGCTAAAAGCACAATTCAAAATCCAGGATCCTAGTTGTTACTGAATTGAGAATGCTACTTCTAGAATTTTTAAAGAAAATGACAAGGAAGCAAAGCAATAAGAAGCAATGAAACTGGAATAGACAAAGAAATTGTTTACAAATTGGGATTATGTCAGTCAGCAATCTGATAGTCCATGAAAGAAAAGGACATTATAGATGAACTTAATTTTTGCAACTCACTCCTGATGTGATTTCTATCCCTGTGGAAACAGAAATAATATTCCAATTTTGATAGGTTTTACTCAAAATTTTGTCAATTTCCTCAATTTTTTCACATTCATATCAGGGGGGAAGAGAAATATTTCACTGATTTCGACAAATTTTGCTCAAATTTTCAAACTTTGGATTGTTTTGGTAAATTCCAATGGTCTATTTGGTTGTAAATAAAGCAACTGAACCAATCACTGGCATAATTGTCACAACGTCAAATCGATCCAAGGCGGTGGAGGGGTGGCTAATCGATTTGGCAATGAATCGCGGCGTTGCCATGGCGGTCAAATCGTCCATGTGTCATTTTTTCCCCCTATTCTCTAAAGTTATTTAGCATGCTACAAGCCTACATAATATACCCTATAACATATAAAACCAACATTAAGCAACATCAAATCATCAAAAATCAACATAGCCCTATCAAAATCACCCTGCATTTTACAAAAAGTCGACCGCCTAGTGAATCAGGCGTGACCTAGCGTCCATGGCGGTGCCATGACGACGCCTATCAGCCAATGGCGACCACCATTTGTGAGTCACGTAAATCGTAGCACCACCATGAACTTCTTTTTCCTCCAGGACGCCAAATCGCCGCCTTGGCGACGCCATGACAACTATGATCACTGGTGATATCTTTAACCCATTAGGTCATTGATCTTGCAATAATAACAAGGCAGTGAATTTAGATTTGTGTATGCTCAAACCCTATACTTGTCGAGTCTATGAACAAAGCACTTGTTTGGGGGTTGGAGTTGCAGAGATTGGTAGGGATAAAGTGATGTAGACAACCATGCTGGCGTACA